>NW_015169839.1:176202-192481 GCF_001447785.1 Gekko japonicus | reverse complement strand
CTTAAAGCTCTGCTGCTAATTCAAAGTGTTGCAATTTATAAACAGAGTAGTGTTTTGGAAAATCTTTAGGAATTGTTTGGTGCATTTACGATGGGGAACCCACCCAGAGCCTCTGGCATTTTCTCACTCTGCTGGCATCAAAACCAATTTAAGGCAAAATAGAGATATGGAGACTTTCATGCCTCCAGACTGGCATGGCATCACTAGACTTGGCTGCTTGCTCCTGTTCAGCAGAAGCATCCCTATGGAAGCTGCCTGGGTGATTTCGGACCAGCCACAGACTTTTTGGCAACCCTAGGCCTGCAAGCACTCTCAGGGTGACTTCATGCCTCCAGCCTGGCATGGCATCACTAGACTTGGCTGCTTGCTCCTGTTCAGCAGAAGCATCCCTATGGAAGCTGCCTGGGTGATTTCGGACCAGCCACAGCCTTTCTGCCTAACCTACCTTACAGTGTTGCTGTACAGATCGCAAAGCCGAAGATAATGAGGTATGCTGCTTTGCTCCCCACTAATGAGAAAGACAGAATTTTGCCTAGAAAGAGGCTGCTGAGAGGGGAGGAGATAAAGTTGCCAGCTTTAGGTATGGAAATTCCTGGAGATTTGAGGGGTGGAGCCTGGGTAACAATTGTTGCCACTCTCCAGGTGAGGGCTAGAGAGCACTCAAAATTACAACTGCTCTTCAGGTAGCACAGATCAGTCCCTCTGGAGAAAACAGTGGACTCTGTCATTATACCCTGCTGAGGTCGCCACAGCAAATTGACACTGTTTGCCCAAAGCCAGCGCACTCTCCCAGAGCCTCTTTCTAGATCTCGTTGTATTTATTTCCACAACGGGCCTTATTTCTAGTATATAAATAAAGCATTGAACAGCAATTGGGGAGGGGGAGAAAAACAAGTCCATCTCAGGCCAGTTTGGGATTCCTTGGATGGCTTGATTGAAGTTGTAAGGATGCCAGCCTCCAGGGGGGACCTGGGGATCCCCTGGAATTGCAGCTCTCTCCAAGAGTTTTGAGATCAGTTTGCCCAGAGAAAATACATGCTTTGGAGGGTAGACTCCATGGCAATATATCCAGGGATTTTTTTTCTGGGGGGATGCTCTGGAACCAAGTTCTGGAACCTCTTTAACAAAATTCTTGAACAGCAATTGGGGAGGGGGAGAAAAACAAGTCCATCTCAGGCCAGTTTGGGATTCCTTGGATGGCTTGATTGAAGTTGTAAGGATGCCAGCCTCCAGGGGGGACCTGGGGATCCCCTGGAATTGCAGCTCATCTCCATATGGCAGAGATCAGTTTGCCCAGAGAAAATACATGCTTTGGAGGGTAGACTCCATGGCAATATATCCAGGGATTTTTTTCTGGGGGGACGCTCTGGAACCAAGTTCTGGAACCTCTTTAACAAAATTCTTTTAAAAATGTTTAAAGGTTTATGAGTGTTCAGTATACAGACTGAAAACTTCATTTCCCTCTTGAGAGTTCTGGTATTTCTGTAAAAAAAGAAGAAGCTTTGTTTGTACTCCATTCAGGGCTTTGTCCTCCCCAGGCTCTGTCCCCAAATCTCCAAGAGTTTTCCAACCTGGATTTGTCAACCCTACTCCCCATTCCCCATCGGTGGCCAGGGTGACCTAGCGACCCTAGCCACAGGCTGAAAGCCACAAGGCTAGGAACCAAAGGGCCAAGCCCTCAACTCACTCCTCTAGCCATTCTCAAGATTTATAATGAATCTGAGACAGAAAGAGGAAAACCAGCCTTCAGAAAAGATGTTCTTCCTCTGAATCCTTCTCTCCCTTCCTTCTAAAGAACCTGTGGCCACTCCCAAGGTTTAATCCTCAACTAACTTTTTACACAGTTGGCTAAGACATTCCTCCTCTGATACTTCCCCTCCCTTCCTGAGGACTGGCCAGGATGGAGGGAAAAAGCTGGCTGGATCTACCCCTTTGTTTTTCCAAGGTGCATTTTGGGAAGGGATTCAAAGGAAGTGAGGTTGGTGGTATCACCTTCTAGGAGGCAGTTCCGGGTATAAGTGACAGCAAGGGAGAAGGAACAGAAGCATCTGAGGGAGCTTGAAAGCTACAGCTGGCTGTTTTAGTTAATATTAATTTAAGATATGCAGATAAAATATTGGAGGGGGTAAAAGAGGAAGGGAAAAGAAACAAATAAAATAAGTCATTGCCCACATCATATTTTCACTGTTGCTCGGATGCACTCTGCTGTTTCCAGCTGCCACGTTGTATATTAAAAGTTAATTTACATTGCATTATTTCTTTGCTTGATTATTTTCTCTACAATTCCTCTTCAGAATGCTCAGGATGTAATCCATATGGAACAGCCAGCAACTTTCTTTGGGTGTTTACTGGGGAAAATATATATATCTAGTGCATCTTAAAGTAGAACTGTTTTATCTTGGTTTGGCTTGCCTAAATAATGGTGCATAGACAATCAGCTCTATCCTTGGGGATGCTTTTTATACAACTTTTTTTTTTTTAGCTTTGGGTCTGCTGACATTAAATTTCTTGAGTCGGAATAATGGAACTCATGAAATGATTTTTCCCAAGCAAAACCTCCGTACCTCAAGACGGAAAAAAGAAGCCCCTCGATTATTTCTTATTTATGTGTTTTCATTCTGATTCACCCTGTTACAATAGAACCAAATACTTTCTAATAAGTTATTTGACACACTCCTGTTGGGTGGCTCCATCTGTTTTGGGGCAACGTAAAAAAAAAATAGAAAGCGAGTTGTAACTTTTTGGCTCTTAGTTTTCTTTTGGATTATCCATCTGGCGTTGCTATTAATGGTAAGGCACATGGGGTTCTCAGGAATGTTGAACTTAGTAAACATGGCAATTTTGTTCAATAGTAATCCTTTCCAGATGTTATCACCATGTATACTGGAGTGTGCTACTCCTGATACAAGTGGTTGCCATGTAATCTGAACAGAGACACCATGTGTATTTTGCATGCACAAAGACCTTCAGCACCAGACCAGCTCACATGTCTCCTGAGAAACCTGTATAAGGGTCAAGAAGTGACAGAACAATTAAGATTGCCGGGAAACATATCAACAACCTCAGATATGCAGACGATACCACTCTAATGGCAGGAAGTGAAGTGGACCTAAAGAGCCTCTTGCTAAGGATAAAAGAGGAGAGTGCAAAAGATGGCTTGAAACTCAACATTAAAAAAAAACTAAGATCATGGCATCCAGCCCCATCACTCCTTGGCAAATAGAAGGGGAAGTCATGGAAGCAGTGACAGACTTCACATTCCTGGGATCCAAGATCATGGCAGATGGTGACTGCAGCCATGGAATTAAAAGATGCCTGCTCCTTGGGAGGAACGTCATGGCAAACCTAAACAGCATAATAAAATGTAGAGACATCACCCTGCCAACAAACCTTTGTATGGTCAAAGCAATGGTATTCCCAGTAGTAATGTATGGGTGTGAGAGTTGGACCATAAGGAAGGCCAAGGGCCGAATAATAGATGCTTTCGGATTATGGTGCTGGAGAAGACTCTTGAGAGTCTTTTGGACTGCAAGGAGATCAAATCAGTCAATCCTAAAATAAATCAACCCTGACTGTTCCATGGAAGGCCAGATCCGGAAGCTGAAACACTCAATGGAGGAGACCCTGATGCTGGGAAAGACTGAACGTAAAAGAAGAAGGGCATGGCAAAGGATGACATGGTCAGAGAGTGTTATCGATGCAACAAACATGAAGTTGAGCAAACTCTGGAGGACGACAGAGGACAGGAGGGCCTGGCGTGATGTGGTCCATGGGGTCGCGAAGAGTCGGACTCAACTGTGCGACTGAACAACAACAACATGTGCAAACTGAGCACTGGATTTTTCAGTGTCCTTGTTTATATGTACCAAGGATGTACACGCAAAATGCCTGCAGTGCCCCTGCTCAGATAAACACAGTGGCCATGTGTATTGGGAGTGATGCACTGTCCAACAGCTGTTTTGCAGGGGTGTTTCCTCTCTATATCTCCCTGCTCCTGCACCTAACTGAAACCCCAAATGCTCTCAGAATTCAAGGAGGAAAAAAAATATTATTAATCCTGGCAATCTGGGAGTTTTTGGGATCATTTCCTATTTCCTAAAACAGCTAATTCATGCTGTCCACATAGGCCCATAGGTATGTGTGGGGGAGGGGGCCCATGGTTGTAGTGTACATCAGCACCAACAATATTGATAAGCATAGCCATTTGTTTTATTCAGGGCTTTTTTTGTAGAAAAAGCCCAGCAGGAACTAATTAGCATATTAGGCCACACCCATGACAGCACAGCTCATTAGCATATTAGGCCACACCCCCATGTTACCAGAAGCGTGGTCATCCAGCCACACCCACCTTTCCCTTCTTATTCTGTTTACCTTGTTTGTTGTCAAAACCCTGGGCTTTTTTTTGAGCAGGAACTCCTTTGCATGTTAGGCCACACCCCCCTAATGTAGCCAATCCTAATGAGTTCCTGCCACTGGGTGTGGCCTATTGTGCTTATGAGTTCCTGCTGGGTGTGGCCAATTCGGGAGCCAGCTGGAACTCCGTTCCTGTGCGTTCCTGCCCAAAAATAGCCCTGGTTTTATTTATTCAGTAACAAACATTTTACCCCACCTTTCTGCCCTCATTGGGCCACCAAGATGGCTAACAAATGAAAACATGCCAATTAAAATCTCTTTTTAAAAGTCACTAAAATCAGCACACAAAGACATTGTTAAAACAATTTAAAATCAAATCATCAAATGAGTACAAAAGATACAAAAATGTCTGTTAAAACATTGGGTAGGAAGGATGGATCACAGAGGGAATGCCAAGTGAAACAAAAACAAAAAAATCCTTCCCATGCTGGTGGAAGGCAGAAAGAGAAGGGGGCAGGCAAATCTCCCTGAGAAGAGAGTTCCAGAGGTTTGGTACCGTGCCCAGAAAGGCCATCTCCTGGGTTGCAACCAGGGCTATTTTTGGACAGGAACACACAAAAACGGAGTTCCGGCTGGCTCCTGAGTTGGCCACACCCAATAGCAGAAACTCATTAGGATTGGCTACATTAGGGGTGTGTGGCCTAACATGCAAAGGAGTTCCTGCTCCAAAAAAAGCCCAGGGTTTTGACAACAAACAAGGTAAACAGAATAAGAAGGGAAAGGTGGGTGTGGCTGGATGGCCACACTTCTGGTAACATGGGGGTGTGGCCTAATGTGCTAATGAGCGGTGCTGTCAGGGTGTGGCCTAATATGCTAATAAGTTTTGCTGTTGGGTGTGGCCTATTATGCTAATAAGTTCCTGCTGGGCTTTTTCTACAAAAAGAGCCCTGGTTGCAACCCATGGAAGCAGGCCTTCTGAAGATGACCATAGTTGTTGGGTAGGTCATGTGGTCTCAGAGGAAAAATAGTTGTTAAGTCAGAACCTCCAAGATGGCATTCTCATCCTGCTGGTTCCACATGCAGGCCCAACCAAACAAGCTGAAGTTAGGGGTTTCAAGGCTTGGTGGTAATGGGATGAAGGCATTAGATTTGTTAGGGACTGGGGCTCATTTTTGCGACACGCTGACCCGTTACAAAAGAGAGCAGCACCACTTGAACTGAAATGGAATCAGACTGTTAGCCATTAATATCAAAAGGGCTGCAGAGTGGCTTTCATGGAGGAAAGCTGTCAGAAGGTTCACAGTGTCTTAACCCTATGAGAAGATGGACTAACTTGTCTGCTCAGTCAACACGGGGAAGGATTAAAAAGTGACCGTGAAAGTGAGCTGGGAATTTCCAGCTGGTTAAGGAGACCAAAGGGCAGAAAGATCATTGTGTATGCTGAAAGTGCTTGAAGAAAGAAACAAAGTATAGGTGTTTATATGCAAATGTTAGAAGCCTCCAAGCTAAGATGAGAAAGCAGCTATAGGAATGCTTGTGGCTGAATAAGAACATAAATACAGTGGACATTTCAGAAACCTGGTAGAATGGGGGGGGGGGGGTGAGACACAGCCATTCCTAGAGATAAACTATATAAAAACAACAGAAAAAGGCATATTAGTGGTGTCATTGCTGTGTATGTCAGAGAGGACACAGAGTTCAATAAAAACTTAATCGGGAGAAGGGTACAGCGAGCAGGAGCTGATGGGAAAAGCGTAATTGACACATACAGGTTCATGCAGGGAGAGACAGTCCTTCAGATGTTAAATCCACTTGGGAATAGGTAAGGTAATAACATGGGATATGTTAAGCATACATTTCAAAGGGATTATTCTAGGTATTACCCTACTTCTATTTCACTGTTTGCTACCTTTGTAATTCCACTTACTGCAGTGTTTATAGTACACTGCCTTAGGCAGTGTGTTGTTCACATTGTATTTTAATTCTGTGCCATTGCATTGTTCGTTGGATGTCTTATGTCACTGGAGTACATTATTTTTATTCTGCAACCTGTTCTGAATCACAGCAAGAAAGGTAGGCTATAAGCAAGCAAGCAAGGAAAGAGGATTGCACTTCTGATTCCTTTAGGTTCAAACCCCCGTGGGGGGCAGTGTGCACTTTATGGAGTGCACAGCTGGGTACAGGATCCCCATGTGTAATAGCCATATGCAAGTTGCAGATTTGCCTCAGTTCCCACATTTGCTGTGCCCCATTTAGACTGTGACTGCAGTGCACACAGAGAAGAGGCTTTAGCTTTTCCCTCAGTACAGTTTCCTGACCTGAAACAGTCTCAGGGAGCCCTATTTGGCCCATTAAGGAAACCTATGTGTACACCTGTGGGTTTTCCTAGGGGGAAATAGCATCCCCTCTTTCAGACTGTTTTTAGTCAGAAAAAAATGATGTGAGGAGGAAGGCCAAAGGCCTGCTTGCACACATGCTACAGTTGTGAGCTGAATAGGGCACTGCACGTGGGGAAGCTGAGGAGAACCCATGTCCGATCGATGCGTGTTTGTGTGTGTAAAATGACATCAAGTTGCAGCCAACTTATGACAACCCCTCATAGGGCTTTCAAGGCAAGAGGTGTTCAGAGGTGGTTTGCCATTGCCCTCCACTACGTAACAACTCTGGACTTCCTTGGTGGTCTCCCATCTGAGTACTAACCAGGGATGAACCTCCTTAGCTTCTGAGATCTGACAAGATCAGACTGTCCTGGGCTATCCAGGTCAGGACAGAAGGAAGGGATCCTGGACTCTGTTCTCTGTAATGTCTAAGTTGACACATGTTTTATACAGCCTGATTGTATTGTTCACCTGTCCCTTCATCTGCTTGTATATATGGTGAGGTTTGTTCCAGAATTTGGGTTACCAACAGGCCTGAAGAAACATTCCTGGTCCCTTTACTAGAGGCTTAATGTGTAGAAAGGGGCAACTGGAGCTTTTCATGGGCTATAAATAAACAAAATTACCTGGTAACAGCACCCTGTTAAGTCTCTAGTAAAGGGACAGGACCATTTTTTCCCCCTCCAGGCAGTTAGCATTAGCTAACACAGAGAGCTTGACAAACCTAATATATACACAAAGAGTGATTAAATTGTGGAATTTCCTGCCAGAGGATGTAGTGATGGCCACAGGAATAAACAGTTTTAAATGAGAATTAGATAGACTTATCCACCATGAATCTATCAATGTCTACAAGCTATGGTAACAGAGGGGAACCTCCACATTCAGAGGCACTAAGCTTCTGAATCCCAGAGCCAGGAGGCAACTTTAGGGGAAGGCCTTGGCCTCTATGCCCTGTTGTTGACTGTCCAGAGGAACTGGTTGGCTACTGTGTGAGGCAGGATGCTGGATTAGATAGACCATTGGTCTGATCCAGCAGGACTCTTCTTATGTTCTTACCCAGAAATAAGGACAATTGAATGCTAGTACAGGCATTTACATTCTTAGAGAAAATATATCAGAGGAGTATTAATAATGTACATGTCTAGTTCTCCTTCTCCTTGTGCACATTATTATTATTATTACTAGTATTATTGTTAATTGTTGCAGTCAGATATTTGACAGCAATTTGAGAACTAGACGAGTTCTTGGGAACGGAAGTTTTATCTTCACAAGACTCTTGCTGTTCCAAGTAACACTGTCTTCTGGATCTGAGCTGTTGTTGTTTGCTCAGTGCCCAGAACTGAGACTTCACGGCACTGCTCCAAAAGCTCCAATGACAACTGGCATGATGGTAACCTCCTTCTCCCAGAGGTGCTTGTAGGTCTTGGTATTTGATGATCTTCTCCTGTTCTTTTGTTTCTATTACTTTTATCATCATCATCATAATGACCATCATCATCAATAATAATAATAATAACAACAACAACCGGAACAACCTTCACAGATTGGGGGGGGGGGGCTCAGTCCCACTGGGAGTATTGCAAGTTGGTCCTTTAGTTTCCCTGTGGCTAAGGGGATTACAAGCTTGTAAACTCAGTGTGAGCAAGCTTCTACTTTAGTCCCCCCCAAAAAAATTATAATTGGAACACACATTAATGGAATTTGAGGAAGAGATAGATAGGAGACTGTTCTGATTTCATTAATCACTTTACGAAGCCCTCCCCCACAGGAGAGAACTTGTGTAGTGGGGGGCACATGCTATTAATTACAGACTGGGAGAAGCGCCCTCCAGCTGAAATTAATTAATTATGTTCCTTTGGGGGGAAGGAATCTAGTTTAGCAGTGGAAATTCAGGGTCATGATTCTCTCCATCACTTCTGAAGCAGAATATATTAGGCTTGACAAGATTTTCTTTGAAAGGAGACTCTCATTCAGCCAATCATGAAGCTGCTCTTCGCATATCTCTACTATAATTTACTGACAATGAGAATCTTTGCAAGCTACTAGGCACGGAAAGAGATACCTGCTTTATTGGATCAATTTATGCCAGAGAAATCATTCCAGGCTTGCATATTTTTGGCCTTTTTCTGTGCATATTTTTCAATTTCAATTACAGAGCAGACAGAAAAGGAGGGAGGTTTCTTAGCCTACATAATTCTTGATTGTGCTTCCTTTGCAGTCGTGATGCAGTAGCAGAGAACACGTTACTCATATTTCCACTAAAAGAATGTCAGATACTAAGTATGCAAAAGGAGACCATGGGGAAGCAGTTAAAATGGGCTACACCAAGCTAAAGCAACCAATGGCCTTGTTTTATATAAAGCAGCTTCATATGTTTCCCGAGTGATAGCAGGGAACCTTCTCCTCATGGAAAATTGGAAGTAAATTTGGAGACCCCCCCCCTTCTTGAGAGAAACATCACAGGAACTTTGAGGGATGGGGAAAGGGGGACTTCTGAATCAGAGCTACCAGATTTCACCTTCAGTGAAATTTGATGAATGCTTTGAGATTTCTTGTTCAAGGATGCATCTGAGGAGTATTAAAGAAAATCAGCTCAGTTTTAGTTAGCAAGGATGGATTTCTGAGGGTCTGGTCCTTGGTTCTTCTGGAATTCCACTCTGCGCCAGGTTCATTTCTCCTTCATTCTGGTTTCACTGGAAGAATTGCTAAAAATTATTTCTTGTACTGGAGTATGCTCATTTTAACCCTGGTTTGAAATGATTCAGTTCATTCACATATTTCTCAATAGCATATCATCACATATAAAAATTAATACAGTCTCAAGCAAAATCAAGTTAAAATAGCCAAATTGCAATGGTCTGTTAATACACTCATGCACATTGTTAAAAAGGTTGTGGAAAGATGCAAAAACTTAAGGGAATGAAATTTACAACTAACTCCACATGCAAAGCTATAGTTATAGATAAATGAAGTATTCCCAATACATGGCATCCTCACTGGAAGTAAGAAGGATCAACTTAGACCTTCAAAATATAGGGAGAAATTCAGAAACATCCAGTTTCAATATGATTAGTGAAATTACTGGGATGTGGAGTGGTATGGCACAGCCCAATCTTGTCAGATCTTGAAAGCTAAGCAGGGTTGGTACTTGGCTGGAGGATCAACAAGGAAAACTCTGCAGAGGAAGGCAGTGGCAAACCACCTCTCCTTCTCCCTTGTCGGAATCCCCTTGCTTGTGTTGCCATAAGTCAGTTGTGACGATGGCACATCCATCCATAGTGAAATCACTAGGCTGAAGGTCCACTAGGCTGAAGGTCCATTGCCACCATAAGTAATATAAAACAAAATTCAGACTAAGTTTGAAACATCAGTAGAAACATCAAAGGAATTTCAAGGGAAATCAGAAGAGTTTGGGTAAGATTACAAAAGTTCTCAGGAGGGTAGTGCGTATCTCTAATTGAAAGCCTCAGCTGGTGCAATCAATAATTTAGTTTTAGGGAGTGAAAATTGCATATTCACATCTGTGGATAAGTGCTCTGAACATAACAATGGGTTTCCAAACACTGATGGTGGATTCTATTTAAAAAGACTGCTTTTTTAACATCAGACCAGAATGAGACATCAACGGCATACTGCAAAAAGTTCCAGCATGTCAGTGTTTTGAATAAAGTTTGACAAGTTAGTCAAAAACAAAAGCCATGTATTATTGGGACCAATCAAAACAGCTCAAACCAGTGTGTGAGTTTTCAAGTTCTCCAGATCTTTTTTCTTTTAAAGGCTGGATGTTAAAGGGCTGGGGGTGGGGTATGCATCCTTGTAAGCATCCTAGGTGGAATCCCAAGCAGCTCTGTGGAAAATAAATTGGTACCAGTTTTAGGCTGCGATCACACACACTAAATAATCCACTTTCAGTCCACTTTCGAATTGGATTTTGCCAGTTCAGACAGTCAAAATCCAGTTGGAAACTGCACTGAAAGTGGATTGAAAGTGGATTATTTGGGGTGTGTGATTGCAGCCTCAGTTGTATCTGTGTCCTTTGGGGAAGAAGTTGGTAATCAGATTTCTCGTTAGCACGAAATGAATAACAACAGTCCCTTAAAATGCCAAGAACAAATGAACAATGTGGTATTCATATTAACGATTGTGGTGGAAAGTGTCACCAAGTCACAGCCAATTTATTGTCACCCGGTAGGGTTTTCAAGGCAAGAGAGAAGTGGTTTGTCATTGTCAACCCTGCGTAGCAACCTTCCTTACTTGGTGGTCTCCCATTTAAGTACTAACCAGGACTGACCCTGCTTGGCTTCTGAGATCTAACAAGATCAGGCTGGCCTTGGCCATTCAGGTCCATATTAACACTACTGGCGCTTAACAGTAGTTGATGCATCAGAGAAAAAGTAAGTCATGGCTTAGACTGAAAAGCTAGATAAGAATTAGCTAACCAATCAGAACTAGGAGGCAAATAACCACCAGCACACCAATGAAGGATGAGCAAAGCAACATTTCTTGATGGAGGGGTTTATTTACACTTAGCTAACAAGCTGCGTTTGTAGTACTAAAGCACATAAACAAGTGCCAGGCAGGGGAAGAATATATGTACTTTTTATGCATAGAAAGGGAGCAGGCTGGGGAAAATGTCAAGCATCAAGCATCGTCTTTTATTTTCCTTGGCTATTATAGTGTGAATTGCTTTGTTTCAGAATGTTTGGGTGTGGACCAAGAATTTTCATCAAGGAGCTGACACATTCAAGGGGGAAAAAGACATTGAAGCTGCAGCCAGCAGAAAATCTTCCCTTCTCTGAGAGTTGGGCGGCACACTGGAAGCCGCAGCCCGTGGCGAATGAACAGCAGAAAGTTCAGAATCCTTCAAGACGGGGGCTTCAACTTGATAATGGAAATGCTGGCGGAGCCATTGCGAGAGCAGTGTCATCTATCTCTGTAAAAAGCCGACAGACTATCTGGCGGTAGAATTCCATTAGGCAATCAGTTTGATTGTGATAGCTAACAGAGAGCTCCCTGGGATACTTTTGAATATCAGCAGCTTGGGACCTCATGCCCTGCCTGTAAACTTTCTAAAAGTATTTGGTTGGTCAGTGTTGAAAAGAGGAAATGGAAAGCTGAATTGCATGGATCTTATCCAGCAAGATAACTCCTGACCTGGATCCAACTAGTCTTTCTGCTGATGAAAATGGATAGAGGGTCTGATTAGGGGGATAATGAGACCTTTGCGTGGAATTAGAGTTGCCTGGAGCCTGGAGATGTCCTGAAATGACCGTTGATCTCCAGGTGACAGAGATCAGTTCCCCTAGAGAAAATGGCTACTTTGGAGGAGGCATTATACCCTGATGGTGTCCCTCTTTTGCCCCAATCCTGCTTTTCCCAGATTCCATCTCCAAATGTCTAGAGATTTCTCAATCTGGATTTGGAACCCTAATGTGGACAGACTATGGCCGCATTCATACTGGCAGGGAGTCATGGAAAAGAAAACCCGGAACAGACCCGGAACAGCTTGTTTGCAGTATTCCCATTCACACTGCAGCGAATGAAGCGGGAGGATACCGTGGAGGAAGCACAAGGGAGCGTTCACACTGTTGGGCCACCCTGGTGGGCTGTTAGCAGCTGTTTCCACGCATGGATGCATGGGTGCAGGAGCAAATAGGGCAAGATCGTGCAGGCCCTGATGGTGCCTGCCCGCGGAAACAGCTGGTGCCTTTTATCAATGACTGTGGGTTGCTCCTGCCTTAGCAGCGCTTGTGTTCACACTCAGTGATCTGGAATCAACCCGCTCTACACACGGTTCACTACCACTTTCACCTGGTATCTTTTAAACTCGGGAGGGAAGTGGCACAAGACGGCTTGAGTATGGCTGGGGGACGCCTGACAGATGTGCCTGTGTGAACCCGTCCCTTTAATCCACTACTGAAATGCTACTGAAATGTTTGGCTGCTGGGCCAAACTGCCAGTCTGAACTTGGCCTATGTAGAATAAAGGTTTTGGTAAGGAGAGGGACTAAGTGCAAAAGCTGGCCACATCCAACCCCTTATCTACATTTAGGCATAATGAGGAGGAGCTGCATGTTTTTCACTGGAGGAGTGCACTTTGAAGGAATGATTTGCAGAATGCAATAGCCATTAGGATATGAACACTGTAGCTAATGCTTTCAGCTTCCTTTTCAACCAGCTTTTTGGTAGAAGCAGTTTGGCTGAGTTCAAACTGGCAGTTTGTTCCGATATAGGTGTGTGTGAGGAACATTTCACAACCGGATTAAATGGGCCGTTCACACAGGCACATCTGACCGGTGTTCCCTACCCGTACTCAACCTGTCCTGTAATGCTTCGCTCCCGAGTTTAAAAGATACCTGGTGAAAGTGGTAGCGAAACCTGGAAAGCCGACTATCCCATGTCCATCCCGCACCAACAAAGTGTGAATGCCAAAAGCTGCATTTTTCTTATGCGCCAACAGTGTGAACACTCCCTTGCGCCTTCTCCCGGTATGCTCCCACATCAGTCACTGCAGTGTGGATGGGAAAACCGGGAACAGTTTGTTCCGGCTCTTTTTCGCCACGACTCCCTCCCACTTCAAACTGCCAGTCTGAACTCAGCCCTCATGTCTTCAGCTTGGAGTTAATCAAGGATAGTGAAAGTTGAGCATGCATGTGTGAATCAGCCCTTAATTCTATTGATTTGAATCCCGATAAGGATACTATATATTATAATTTCTGCTTTCAACTTCAGCTTCATCCTCATCATTCCTCATTCCAGTAGCTTGACTTCCATGTGGCCTGGCTGTCCCTTGTAAATTACCATCTTTACTATATACAACTTCATAACAATCCTGCATGAACCTCCGTGTTTAGAGGCAGAACACCTCTGAATATCAATCTGGGAGGCAACATTAAGGGAAAGCCTTGGGCCACATGCCCAAGTTGTTGTCCTCCTTGGTTGGCCACTGTGTGAAGACCAGCATTCTTCTGGTCTAAATGGACCACTGGGCTGTTCTTATGATGTGCAATGCACAGAAGGGAACAGGTAGATGCAATATGCCAGTTATCAATCAATTTATTTATTTGGCCAATGACTAATACAAATCAGAAACAAACCTATACAATAAAATCATCAGAAAATAAAATTGGTCTGACTAATTACCAATAGTTGGAAATCTCTAAAAAATTTAAATCTGTGCATAAAATCTCACAACGAATTCTACAAACTGTTGATATCGACCTGGTGATTAGCAGCCATTAAAAGCATCTTTAAGATATCAACTTCAGAACATCATGGGTCCCGTTCACACGGAGAAGTTGCCACGCTAAAGACATGGATGATAGGCGGATTTTCGGTGCACAATCGCACCGCAACATCTGGGAAGTGTAGTGCACTTATGGCTAACCCATGGCTTGTCACCAAAGATGCAGAGTAAAAAACCACCACATACAATGTACTAATTTCCGGAAAATGCAGGGCAAGGGCAGGCATCTGATTGCGTTTCCGCTTGAATCCCGTGGCATCCGGTGCCCATCCATGTCTCGTCGCAAACTGGATTGTTGTTGTTTTTTAAGTCTCCACAGGATGCACACAAATGATCATGCACATGCACAACTCTCAGTGAGAGAAAAAAATCCCATTTGCCACGGAAGCGGAACCTAGTAATTGCCAGTGTGATTGTGCTGCACCGCTTCTTTGCCGCGCTGCAGGATAGCCATTTGATCGACACCTAATGGCCCAACCATGGGACCTCGACAGGACGTGTGATTGGGCTGCCGCGCATTACTTTGCTCCGGGGCAAACAGCCACGCTCCCCCCCCCTGCATTTTCTGGCCCATGTGACCGGGACCATGGATAATTATTAATCAGAGGGAAATTTATATTTAACCAAACTTCCTGATAAAAGCGACAGTAAAACAGTACATGTTCAACTGATTCCACCTCTTCGGTGCCACATGGACAGGTTTCCCCCTTCATGGGAGTCTTTTTATATCTCCCCTCTAAAACTGCAATATGCCAGTAACCTAGGCAACCAAGGGAGTTAACGGATAATCAGGTGAGGCAGGACTTTCTCTTTCTTTTTCTCCCTGTGTTTGCGAGAGCAAGGATGTGATTAAGAGAGCTGGATAGCAGAGGAGGGGTAAAGTAGAAAAGAGACAGGGGGACAAACTAGGTGAAATGAAGTTCATGGAACCCCCCACATCTTTTAGTCCTACATTTCAGGCACGAGCCTGATTCAGGTCAGGACAAGGTGGGGAGGACAGAGCACATTTGATCCTTGTTTCATATATCATCTGCTCCTCCTGTGGTGTCTATTGTCCATCTTTTCCCCAACCCCAAGGCTAATGTGTGTGTGTGCGTGTGTGTGTGGAGGATGTTCTATAGATGAAACCATGCAGGGATGGAAAGATTAAACCTCCACTTGGTTCAATCAAGGTCATACATGACCATAATGTACTTTTAATATACTTAAATACTGTCAAGGTTCAAGGTCGAACTGCAGATCTCACAATGTCTTCTTTAATTCTGAGACAAAATAGGAGACATCTGTACGGGTGGTGGTGCTGGGGGGGTCCAGTTTTTTTAAAAGATGTGAGAACTGCCCAAAGCTCTGAGGAGGAAGAAACTGCTGTCCGTCTGAGACGTTCAAGTGTGCATAGTAGAACTTGGAGGTCTGACTAACTGAGAGCAAATTCAGCACTGTGAAGAATTATTTGAATGCTCAGACTGTAGGGAGATACATCTGGAGGTGAAGACAGGGAGATGTTTGGGGGACATTTATATAGTTATTGATGACTTTATTGCTGTTTTCATTGTCCCTTAACAGATTTCCCCCCAACTGAAGTATACTTTACCCTTTGTGTTGGTTACATTAGTCTCATGTCAGTGTTTGGGAACCATGGGCTTTGTTTGTTTGTATGTTTGTTTGAGAAACCTATATGCCACCCCTCAACCATCAGGCTCCCAGTGCAATAAACAACACTTTTTTAAAAAAATCAATAAAATTGAATAAATTCATAATCCGGAGCAGCATATAGAATCCAGGAACAGTAAAGCCAGTAAAAACAGAATCAACATATACATGAAAGGGAAATGAAGGGGGGGGGATCCTAGAATCAAATAAGATTGTCCAACCACTATACCACACTTTGTATCAAAATGATCTTATTAGACCTCTGAAACATGGATTGTGTACCCACCCCCACAAATGAAGATGTCAAATGTAGAGTTGGGATAAACTGGGTTTATTAGTAACTAGCAGAAAAGCCCGTTGTGAAACCGATACAACGGGATCTAGAAAGATGTGGTCTGTAACGAACGCATAGGCTGGATGGTGGTAAGGTAAACAGTAGTGGGTGAGGGTGGGAGGGGGGAGGGGGAACGGCGGCGGCGGCCGGAGGCCTCTGCATCCCGTTGCTGGCCCTGGAGTGAGTGGGGGGGAAGGGACCCGGCCTCCAGTTGCCGGCCCAG
The DNA here is from genome assembly GCF_001447785.1 of Gekko japonicus. Classification (NCBI taxonomy): domain Eukaryota; kingdom Metazoa; phylum Chordata; class Lepidosauria; order Squamata; family Gekkonidae; genus Gekko; species Gekko japonicus. Next base: position 176,295 of record NW_015169839.1, on the reverse strand, counting down.
GAGTAGGTGGTGGGGGAGGGGAAGGGAGCGGGCGACCGGAGGCTTCTGCCTCCTGTCTCCGGTCCTGGAGTGGGGGGGTGGAAACGGACCTGG
>NW_015169839.1:161574-173511 GCF_001447785.1 Gekko japonicus | reverse complement strand
GGGAGTTAGAGGTGTGGAATGGAGTGAAGTCCAATCAGCTTCCACATGCAAATGACCTTGGAACGCTGGGCGGGACTGCACAAAGCAGCCAGTCAACCCAGCCAGTGTGTTCTGAGTGGCAGTTCTTCCGGCCTAACACTAAGGAGGCCAAATTTAGACTGTTCAATATAGAATGTTCTTATTCAATTATATATAAGGAGAGATAGTGAATCTGCCTACAGATACCTTTGTGTGTGTTACCCTGTCTACTGGATTGCTATATGACTACTACCATCGTTGCATTTTCACCAATCCCATTCTGATTCAAAATTCTGCCTGGCAATCCTGTCACACCTCACATCTCGTCACCTACACACCAGCACTGTGACAAGAGGAGTTTTGCTCACCTTCCCCATCACCATTTTCTCAACGTTGAAGTTTGACTGATAGTGAGTCAGTCCTGAGGGTGTTCCTTGTCCACCACCATCTACCCCTGGATTCCGACAACCGTGAGATGCTACTTTATAGATAAACTTGCCAAGATAAGGTTAGAAAATTCTGGAAATAAGGGAGCAGTGCCAGGGAAGAATAGAGTTTGAGGAGGGAAGTCCACACTCCAAAGCTAGTGTTTCCTCCAGGAGAATTGATCTCTGTAGAATGGAGGCCATTTGTAATTCTGGGAGAACTCCTGGTGCAACATTCTGGTGGTAATACTAGTTGTGGAACTTCCTTCCATCCTTTGATGTCTTAGGGCGCTCACCGTTTTCCTTTCCTTTGCAGCCAAACACCCAAACTTATGACTAAACCCCCCAGCAAAAACCCAACTGATATAAACAAACAAAAGAGAACTTTACTCCAGTCATGCAGGGTGAAGCAGGTGAATCATTAGCACAAAGTTCATCCCAGCTGGTGTAGGTAGAGCTCCTAAACAGGTCTACTCAGAAGTGGCTTTCATTTTATTCAATGGGGCTTACTCCCCGGAAAGTGTTCTTAGGAGTACAGCCTTACAATACAACCCTAAACCAAGTTATACCCTTGAAGTCTATAGGTTTAGAGGGATGTAAGTCTGCTTAGGATGGCACTGTGAGTTACCTGGCAAGATCAAGTGACAGGCAATTAAGAGTAAAACGAAAGATACTCATGAAGCATACTTATGGAAGATCCATATTAATTTGATAAAGTCACGGTCCTTTACCCAGCCATCTGTCTCCCACATCTACCTTCTGGGAGTCTGCAGAGAAGGAGAAATGAGAAAAGAAAAAGACCTCCACTATCTATTTTCAGACTCCCAACATCCAAACAATATAACCCACACAGCTAGATTAGAGTTAACTCAAATACCTTAAATGAAAAAAGCCACTGCTATATTTTAGCATATACTTTGCTCTTAAGAAAGTATACTTGTTTTCTTTGTAAACCAGATGGTTTCATTTAATTAATTCTTATCAAGAGAGATTTGTTTTTTGCAAGGTACTTCGATGACAGACAAGCAGAATCACACACTTTATTTTGTTTATAGGATTGCTAAAAGAATAACTATTTTGTGAGCGAACCATCCTGTTGCAGTTTTATCTTAATCTCTTCCAACTACCTTGACATTTCATCAAAGGAATTTTTAATATCATTGTTATTAAAATTTAATTAAAAATGATTTCAATGCACACAAATGCTCAGGAGGTCAGATTTTTAACCTTACTGAATATACTTCTATAAAATTAAAACATTGAATACATCCTACTGAAGTCAGTTCCTGAATGTGAAAGGGATGGGGAGGAGAAGTCTGCTTGTTTAGAAATGGGGTGTATTATCTGCCCTGTGTAAGAAATATTAAATTCTGTGTAGTCCAACAAAAGAATTATTATGATATGCATAAATTATGCATATTACTCTTGCTTGCCATCTGACCTTGATTTGTTAAATATTATATTCAGAGGCCCTTTTTAAGTGAGGCAGCATTCAAAAATGTTGCCAAACTCTACACAACCAACAGCAGTACAGTCCATAAATGTAGCCTGGTTCTCAAAAAACGGGAGATGAAGTGATAAACGTCTTGTGGGATGCTGTTTGCAACTGGGAATGCTAGGTTTTATGGTTTTATGTGGTTTTAACTGTATTTTATGTACTGACTGTGAGGCTCCCTGAGCCTGCATTGTGGGGAGGGCAAGGTATAAATGCGACTAATAAATAATAAATAAATAAATAGATTTCTTTTTGCAGGGTCTAGTTTGCATTAAAGAGCATTTAATCAGAGATGCTATCATTTTATTTGGTGTATTGTGCAAATTGGCTACAATTTGTATGCTTTGGACTGTTTTACATGCTTTGCACTATGCCTATTGGTTGTAGTCAGGGCTGTTTTTCCTCTCACTAAACTGTGCCCAATATCCCTTCTTAGTACAATCTCCAGACTATGTGGCTTTGATTCATGCAGGTCCTATTATCTCCAGTATAGGCCTTTTTGTTGGTCAGAAGTGACCAACTCTCCTTTCCTTTTTCACTGGCAGAAGAGCTGGCCGGATCTAACCCGGTATGTCCACATTAAGAATCTAATGATGCCATCCAACATCCTGGACCCAAAAGGACTTAGAATGCCAATCAAATGCGGTTATGCTAGTACAACCCAAAGAAAAACTGGTTTACTGGGCATATATTTGTGACAAGCTGAGAATTATATCAGATTTCTGAAACATCAAACAGAATTTAGTTTTTGCCATTTTTTCCCCAGCATGCTACTTAGTTTTACTTTTCATTTGCTTATTGACTATGGTTATATGGCAATCACAAAAAAAATCCATGAGAAAAAAATAATTTATAGCCTATTATGCAGAGCCTTTGTAGCTATATCCTCCTCATAAAGACACACACTGTTATAAAGTTCACCAAATTCAATTCAGTTTATCCTGCATAAATCAATATTAATACTTCTCCCATCACTCAAAAACAATAATCATAACTTACAGGCACTCCACTCTGTGAAATCTAAATTAACTGGAGCATCTGACACATGAAGCGTAAAATATAAAATGCAATAAGACGTCTATGTTGGATTCCTTTAATTTGAAGAATAGGTGGATGGATGGGCAGATAAACAGATTAAAGGACTGAGCAGGTGAACAAAAGCACATGGGGAAAAAGTGTGAGTTGCGGTAGACTCTTTTGGTCAAACCACAAAGAGCTTGCAGTCTCTTGTAGATAAGAAAAAAGACTAAATTGTAGGTAAGAAAAAGCAGTAGCTAGAACTGATAGGCTGGGTCCTACCAGCTTTTCTGCTGGTGAAAAAGGAAAGACAGGCCACTTTTGATCACCAGATATCCATATAGACAATAACCACGCAGGATACCCTGCAATGAGGAATCATGCAAAATTGAGCAGAAAACCGAGTGAGAGTCACTCAGATTCTGGTTTGGAAATAATTTAGTGGTTCCCAAATTTCCTTCTGCATTTTTGCTGAAATTCTTTACAGAGTCCATATTGAATTTGGAAATTGCCATCCCAGTCTTTGAAACTTCAGAATCCTAGAGGTGTCTCCAAAACTTTTAGGGATGTGCATGAACCACATTTTTGCAGTTCAGTATCGGTCTGTGAGCTATTTAAAGTTTAAACCCCTACTTTCTGCTCCCCACAAAAACTGGAGGGGAGAAGAAAGCAGGGGTTTAAATGGCTCCAATCCATTTCAGTCCCAGCTTTCTTCTTGCTAGGGCTTTTGGCAGTGAACAAAAAGTTTGGGGGGGGAATGGCTGGGAGGCATTTCACCCCCCTGCTTTCTGCTTGCCATGAAAAGCTGTGGCCAGCAGAAAGCAGGGGGTGAAATGTCTCCTGCACCAAGTCCCCCGAGACTGCCAACACTGTTACCCTGGAGTACTGGCCATGCAAGGCTATCATCTGGCCCGACCTTTCTTGAGTGAGCTTTGAGTCCACTTAACACCCAAACCCAGGAAGAGGAGAGGAGTTCACAATCAGGAGGGTATAAAACATGGATTCTCAGCCGAGACATTTGGTGTGAGCAGAGAGATGGGGTTCACTCAGAGCCCTGAGTTCACCTAGCATCCAAACCACAGCAAGAGAGAGAGAGGTTCACAATCAGGAGGGTATAAAATGTGGGTCCTCACTCAGACAAGGCACGTAGTAGTAGTAGTAGTAGTAGGCTTACAAACTCCTTTCCCTCCCGCTCCCCACAACAGACACCCTGTGAGGTAGGTGGGGCTGAGAGAGCTCTGACAGAAACTGCTCTTTCAAGGACAGCTCCAGCAGAACTATGGCTTGCTGTAGGTCATCCAGCAGCTGCGAGTGGAGGAGTGGGGAATCAAACCCGGTTCTCCCAAATTAGAGAACTTGCACTTAACCACTACACCAAACTGACTAGTAGCTAAGCCTCACCTCTTCACATTGTGAAGACCTTGGGTTCTGTTATTAGAGAGTCAACATGGAATGTTTCCTTCAAGAGTAGATAAGTAGTAATTGATAAGAATTGGGATTACTACACGCTCAGATAAAGTAAATATTGTGAAACAAATTGTTTTCAGTGCGCATTCGTTGCATGTGAGCGATTATAGAAGAAAATTTTCTACAGAACTACAACAAGTAAACGTTTTTGCAACTTATTTTGGTATTCCAAGCCCCACCTCTTGGCATGAGCAGAGGGACTGGGTGACTCAGAGCTCTGGGTCCGCCTAATACCCAAATCTCAGCAGGGAAGACAAGTTCATAGTCAGGAAGGAATAAATGAATGTGCTCTGCTAGTCAGCTTTTAACAAGCTCCCTGCCTCTCTCGGTGTAACTGCAATACAAACAGCTGACAGACAGCCTTCTGATCTCATAGAGCAGAATGGGAACTCTGTTACTGGCAGCCACCAGTGCCTGTTAAGCTTTGGAGGGCTCCTATTGATGTTTCCAGGGCTGGAGAATTCTGCCCTCCCATTGCCTTGGAGTTTTGTAAACAGTTTAACTGAGCAGAAACAGTCTGTCTGGAAATGTATCCATTCACAAACTGTCACAAACAGCTATGAACAGTACCAAAGTTTGTGGAATGTTTGTGCTGGGTGCCCTTCCAGGAACATCGATTTGTGAACTATAAACTGGCCAAAATTTGTGACGAACTTTACTTCATGAGCTGGTGTCCATCCTTAGTCCATACCTTTGCGATGTTCTAAGTTTTGCTGGGCTCCCTTCTGTGCCAACAGAATAGCTCAGGGCTATCCCATGCAAACCTCTTCTGTAATCAACATTAAGGATCTTTTGAAGAAACACAGCTTTCTAATATGTGAGATGATTGTCTGCTTGAAAAATTCAATACAAAGTTAATGAGAAAAAATAATTGGAAGGGGTTTGCAGATTTTTATTTGTTGTTATTAATAAAATCTTCCCCTGTAGGCAAATCGTGCTTTTTATTTATAAAATGAGAAAACCAAAATTATATATTGACATCTCTCAACAACTGGCTCCAAATCTTTCTAAAGATCATTTCCTCTGCAATTCATGACAAGAAGTTGCAATCCTGCTTCAATACAGTCTTGTTTCTCCTCTGGCTTGCCTTATTTGTTTGAACATGCTGAAGGCCCAATGGCATGGTTTGGGATTTCCTTTCAGTTGACATTCATCTTGGTGGAGACACATTCCTTTTCTGATGCAAACAGTTAGCTGATATTTCACCTTGAACTCATGTCAAGGTATGTGCAGAAATAAATGAATAAAGTTTCCAGTGGCATAATGCATATGAGATTTAAGCATATGGAAGATAAGTGAAGTTTCTGACCTTCTCAGCTGCAGTGATGTATAAGGAGATACAGTCTACTCTTTAAATCCTTTATTAATGAGACATACTGTCATGGTGCAATAGTCTCTTCTGTTGATCTGGTTACTGTGCATACACACAGAATAGTGAAAACATTCTGATCAGTAGGAACTTTACCCAACCTTGTCCAAGGTGTTCAGGCTGGAGTATGTTGCTTTCCCTTCTCCATTTTATCCTCACTACAACCCTGTCTGATAGATTAAGCTGAGAGAGAGAGAGACTGGCCCAACATCACCCACTCAGCTTCACAGTAGAGTAGGAATTTGAACTTGTGGTTCCCTCTTGTACGTACTAATAGGTGAGAGAGAGAGAGAGAGAGAGAGAGAGAGAGAGAGAGAGAGAGAGAGAGACTGGCCCAACATCACCCACTCAGCTTCACAGTACAGTAGGAATTTGAACTTGTGGTTCCCAAAATCTTAGTCAGACACTCTAACAGCTACACCATGCTGGCCTCATCTTTGTTGTTGTCAGACGTAGTCATTATTTGTGTTTTGCAATCATACCCTACCCTTCTTCCTTCGTGGAATCCAGGGAAACATACAATGGGTTGGGTCTGTTGGTAAAAAGGAAGGAAACGTCCCCTCTGACCAGCCCTGAAAAGCTGTTCTAGGGATCATGTGATCTGTATGGCCAAAGGAGGCGAACTGGGCAAAACTGAGTGGGGGAAAAAACCCCTAGATCCAGCCTACAGGGTTCCTTAGAAGTTCCTTTCTATGAATAGATGAGACCCCTCAACCTGGTGAGCTTCTTCAGTGATGGTGCATTGCACTCCTTCAGACCATAACCCGGAATATGAAAATACCTTACAGGATGGTTTTAAAAAGTATTTCTGGGAGATCTGAAAGCCTTTGGATGTTCTTAAATGCTACCTGGTGGCAAAGCATTATTATTCATGTTAATCCCAATAATCTTGCTATCTGTAATTATCTCTTTTGTTTCCACCTTCTGGCTCCTCTACTTTTGATCTCTCCCATTTGAAGCTGGATTCTCTGATCCCTTGCTAACCTGCTCAGCATGCTTTGTAACCTTTGGCAGGCGCCATTTCCCTTTCATTTAATCTTTTCATACATATTACATCCTCCAGATCCCCCCACCCCCCACCCTGCACACACAATTTCCCTGCAACCTGAAGTTTCATAAGGAAAAGGTTGCTGCTAATCCGCTCTCGCTATATCTGCCTCTCTCTCTCTCCCTCTTATTTTTTTGTGGAGTGTATTTTGTTCATCCGCTTTCATCTCAAGAAATGCTCTCTATTCATAGACATTTACCCAGATACTGAAGAAGCCGCTTCCTTAAGCCACTTTTAATATATTTTGAGTGTTGTGATGTGTTGCCTGTGGAAACATTCCCCCCAAAGAATGCAAGCATTTGTTACTGGGATCTTTTCACAGAACAGGAGAGCCCATATAGTTTAATGACTAGGGTTTGTGCTTCAGCTACAAACAGTAGGATTCAAATCCCTAACTAGTTTGGTGTAGTAGTTCATGGGTTGGGCTAGGATCGGAGAGACCCAGGTTCCACTTGCTGGGTGACCTTGAGCCTGTCACTCTCTCCCAACCTAGCCTACCTTTCTGCCACTCACGCTGACCTAACCTCCTCACAGCATTATTGTGAAGGTAAAATGGAGGAGGGGAGACTGAGGCATGCTGCTTTGAGCTTCTTGTTGTATTGGACAACAGTAACATTGGTTGACCATGAAGCTTAATTGGTGTAGTTGTCCTTGTTAAGTTTAAACTACCTCACAGGACTGTTCTGATGAGACAATGGAAAACCATCAACCTACACTATTCTGCGACCCTGGGAGGAAGAGTAAGGTAGATACAACACAGATAAATAAAATATAATCATCAGGGAAGTGACAATTTCTCCTGTTCCATTCTTTTTATTGTACTGGGATCTCTGTCTGTGCTGCAGACCAGTGTCCTGAATTCTAGTGTAATGAGGAGAAATTCTGAAATGTATTCTGGAACCAGAGAGACACAGACCTTTTTCAGGAGTTACATTTCATTGCACATGTCTCATAAACATGCAACACATTATCTTCCCGATACATGCAATCGCCATCTTTTCTGACATGGTCAGCACATTGGTTTTCACTCTTGGAACACACATACCCTAGATTCATCTTACGTCTGGTACATATGTACTGTAAATCCACATGTTGCCCCTTTCAGAAGAAATGACAACCCCATTTATAGCAAGGATTGCATGTAGCATGTTCATTCCATGTTTGTGGACACAGTGCAGGAACAGAACAACTGAAAAGGCTACAGTTGTTTGCAACTGTCAATACATATAGTTTCTTTCCATCTCTTCACAGACATACCTCACAGTAGGAAGGGCCCATCCTCAGCCTCACCCCCTTGTTGCTCAAAAGGGTGAGGGGGGAATTTGAGGGGGGGAACGTTCTGTGATGCCTCAGTGTTACTTCTGGCTGTGTAACCAAATGGTATGTCACCATGTCACAGGACACTCTAGGCTTTCAGGGGAATCTAGAGTGGCCCACAATGTGATGATGTCACTTCCAGTTGTGCAACCAGAAGCAATATTCTAGCATCCCATGATACTGTTTGGGTAAATCTTCACCCTTCCAATCTCCCAGGGGTTGCCTGACTTGACTGGCAACCCTATCCTCCCTACATACAAGTGTTAGTAGTGTAAAGAGGAGCCTTGATGAAACTGGGAAAAAGCCATCTCAATATGATGAAAGGCTGTGCTGAACTGATTATACCTTTTTAGATGCAAAAATAAATAAATCCTAGTGTCTGATATGGATTCACCCTACTCAAGTTGAGCAACAAAATGTTAAGTGCAGTTTATGGGTTGAATTAATTATTTTTCAAAAAAAATTGCCTTTTCTTCCCTGCTTAGTTCCAGCCAGTTAAAAGCTGTGGATGGGGAAAGTGGAGATTGTCACATACAATAATTTAGAGTCCGTAATGGTTTACAAATGTCATTTCAATTAGCCACTTAAGGAAACCATGCCCATTTTCTCGAAATTAAGTGAAGTGAATCTTTAAGTACTGTTAATTGCGATTTTGTATATTCTCGTTCCGACTCATTGGAAGCCATCAAACATTCTGAAATGTTCTTTAGATGTAATTGATGGCAAATGGGGCCTCGATCCAAAGGCCATTGGAGTCAACTAGAAAAGACTCCACTTAGTTCAGAGAATGTGAAGTATGACATTCAAGAGATGAGGAAAAATATTTTCCACAACGGGACAAAAGAACTATACAATTTCCTTCTATAAATGCCTGAAGAATTAACCAGGCCTGCCTGCCTGCCTGTCTACTTCATTTATTGGCCACCTTCCTTGTTGAAACTCAAGGTAGATTACAGCAATGCAATGAGAACCAAAATAACAAAATCCAAGAACAGGGCAAAACAAAAACAAAAATGGATAGAGAATTAAAGAATGATCCAATAAAACCAGGATATTTCATCACATAAACTGGATTTCACAACTGAAGGCAATGATGTAATAAACAGGATTTCATCCATTAAATAGGATTTCATCCCAGGAGATCTCCAGGCACCATTTGGAGGTTGGCAATAAACATTATATCTGTCTGTCATTGTTGTCATCGTCGTCGTCATCGTCATCATCATTGCTGTCGTCGTCGTCGTCGTCATCATCATCATCATCATCATCATCCCTTATCATTCAGCCCATTGATATTGGAATCACATGAAGAGCACAGATCTCTCTTGGCCACCACACATTCATTCGGTACTGAAATTGGTATGGTAATTCCATAAGAAGTAGAAAGCTGAAATGTACAAAGAGCACAGTCCACCCTTTCAGAATAAAACTCTGAAACAATACAATGGGGAAGGGGGCAGAGCTTGTATCCTTTAAAACTGAAGACATGGGGATGGATCCTGCCAGCATTTTTTTCCTGAACATGCCTCATTTTATTCCTCACTAGAGCACCTGTCCCATGTGGCTTTTATTCAAATGTATCCCACATGGAGATCAAAATGGGCCCCTTCTTCCTATTCTATGCAGGGCTATCCCTGAGACTGACCCCAGAACTACAATTGGTCCAGTATGCAGTAGTGCCAATTCTTACAGAAACTCCTCTGACAGTACATATTCAGCCAGTGCTTCGCCAGCTGCACTGGCTCCAGGTTGAATACGGGATCAGATTTAAGGCCCTAAACAGTCTGGGGCCAATGCATCTATGGGATTGTTTCTCCTGGTACACCCCCCAAAGAGTGTTACACTCAGGTGAGAAGAACTTACTGGTGACCCATGGCCCAAAAGGCATCTGGCTGTCCTCAACCACAATCAGAGCTTTTTGGGCCCTCGCATCAGCCTGGTGGAAATCTCTGCCAAATGACATTCATGCCCTGTGGCACTTAATGCAGTTCCACAGGTCCTGCAAGACTGAGATATTCCTCCAGGTCTATGGCTGAGGACAGCAATGAGTTCCATCTAGCCTGGCTTCCCCCTCTTTCCTTCTCTCCCCATTGGGGAATGAAACTAACCTGTATTGTATGCACCATCTGTAAGTTGTTGCTGAACTGTTAGATTGTTTTAATTGTTTTAATTTGTATTTGTATATTGGAAGTGTTGTTCCCTGCCCTAAACCCTGCCACACAGGGAAGGGTGGGTTACAAACAAACAAACAAATAAATAAAATAAAATAAAATTTCATCAGCAGAAAGCAGGTAGGATCCAGCCTACAGAATGAATTATGAAAGTGGCCAGCCTTTGATAGAGAACAAGCAAGATACAAATGCAGTTACTAGAAAACAATGCATCATTTTCAGAAATGCTGAATATTTATTCAAACTGCCGAAGAACACACATAAAAAAATATTGAGACAATGAATAGTTCATTTTACATGAGTCATCATCATGAGAGAACTGAAGGAATTAGCACTGAACGTCAAAGATTTCACCTCCCAAATAAGAGAAGGAAATTCTTAGCACTTATTTATGAACAAAAACGTTGACATTATTTTTATTCAACCAGCTCACATTAAACATGAACGGTATTTAGAATGTTTGGAATTAAATAATGTACTGGAGCCTAGATGTGCATAAGAAACAAGAAACATGGAAAATAATGTGTTCTGCGTTCAGGGGAAAATTCTCAGGACATTGTTTCTAGAGTGAAGTCATTTATATATTCATGAAAACTGTGAGAAGGGAAGAAGGCTATCTTACATTGGGGGTACAACCCCTGAACATTTCATTCCAATTATAAAGGAGAGAACAACTCTCTCATTGAACCAATGGAAGTGTCACTCTACACAGTTAGAACCTCAGCATCTCATTACTGCATATATTGTCACATTAATGGAAAACAAACTTTGGGAGTCAGCACCAGGAAACTTGGGTGAGCTTTTTGTTGGTAATATCATCTCTCTCACACACACATGAACCCTGTGTACCAGTGTGATTAATTTCTGCACATTTCTTCCAATTCATACATAATTAAACCTACATTCAGGTATCCTGCGAAGAGGTGGCAGGCTGGTGTGCAGAATTGCTTTAAACAAGGAAATAACATACAAGAAGGTGAACTTTCCCCACCTTTTCTGCTGTTTTGCTGTTTTGTTGCGGTTGAAAAAGAAAGATCACTCCCAAAAGACAATGCTGGGGATCATGGGATCCACATGAACAAAAGCCATATTGGTTGGGGGCTTCTAGTAAAGTGTGGAATGGGAAAGGCTGAGTGAAATAGCTGGCTGCACCCAACTTATTGTTCCGTTTTTGTACATCCCTCCATCCTCACCATTATTCCCATGTGAATGGCGGATAACTGGGTTCCCCATGATGCTACTTTTAGGCTACTAGAGAAATCCTTTTACATAGAGAGATCTGAGACCTCTCTCACCTTGCTCTGCCTGTGTGTCTTTGTGGGAGGGGACTGTTGGGGGTGGGTGGGCTGGAAACCTCAGTCTCTGTTCTGCAAAACTGACAAGAGCACAAAGGCCAGCTGGTTCTTTGCTTTCCCCCAAGTGTTACAATTGCCCTTCTCCCTAACACAAGATAAGCAAAATCTTTGCATCTTCTAAAGGTGCCAGACACGAGTGGGGTGAATTGGTCAGGGTTGGGGGAACTTCTGCTTCTATCTCCTCCAGCCTTCATTCTCCCAGAGTGTGCAAAAGAAAAAAAGGAAAACAAAGACATGTGGCATTATATCCTGCTG
>NW_015169839.1:137294-161561 GCF_001447785.1 Gekko japonicus | reverse complement strand
CCCCAAACCCACAGTTCTTAAGCTCCACCCCTCCCCAAATATCCATACATTTCCCACCCTGGAGCTGGCAGCCCTATCCAGCCCTCTGTTTGTTAACCTTAAAAGGATGACAATCCTCAATCACATTTCCTCTAAATATAACAGCCAAAGCAACTATGCCAGACCCAGCCATTTTCTTTCTCATGGTGCTATGAAGGCTGCATTCACTTTCAGCCTCTGTCTCCCCATGCTATCCTTAAGTTTCTATTTCCTGGAGATCAGGAAAAGGGACAGAAAAGCGAGAGAGCAGCACAACACATCTCTGCTTAATGACCAGATGTCAACTATTCTGCTTAACCCATATTTTGCCACACTCCATTGACCCCGATCGCTGTTTTATGGTTCAGTCTCCAGGTGGAACTCCTGGAATTACAACTGATCAGAAGAAGAAAACGAAGACGAAGATGAAGAAGACGACGAAGACGACGAAGACGAGGAGGAGGAGGAGGAGGAGGAGGAGGAGGAGATTGGATTTATACCCCGCCCATCACTTGGAGTCTCAGAGTGGCTTACAGACTCCTTTCCCTTCCCCTCCCCACAACAGACACCCTGTGAGGTAGGTGGGGCTGAGAGAGCTCTGACAGAAACTGCTCTTTTTCAAGGACAGCTCTGACAGAACTTGTGACTGACCTTAGGTCACATCAGCAGGTGCAAGTGGAGGAATGGGGAATCAAACCCGGTTCTCCCAGATTAGAGTCCGCACACTTAACCACTACACCAAACTGGCTCTCAAGATGACAGAGGTCAGTTCCCCTGAAGCAAATGGCTACTTTGGAGGGTGGACTCTGAGGTCCCTCCCCTCCTATACCCCAGAGCCAGTTTGGTGTAGTGGTTAAGTGCGTGGAGACCAGTGTACTGAGAAATTCTTATGGGCTATAATGCAGAAAATGCTCACCATCTTGCACTTTTCTTAATTTTATAATATTTCATTTTGGTGGTTTAAAAAAACAAAACAATAAAAAGGTTATTTAAAGACCCAAGCTGTTTACAAGGTTTGTATAAGTGACACATAAATATACTGATACATCAGATATAGCAGAGGCATGCAACTAAAGATCCTGAAGTCAAGTTCTACGTTAACAGTGCATGTTACGCTCTCTGATCAGCCTCTAGTTTCATCCTCTTGTTCTGTTCTGTGTGGCCACAACTTTCCAGTAGCTCCTTCACCTCCATTACTGGCTCGGCAGGTCTTCCTTCGCTTCTTACAAATAACTTCCATGGCATGGGGACCTGTTTGAATCATAAAACTCAGACTGGTTATTTATCTGGTCTGGAGGTGGACTGGCATGATGGAAAGGAGTGGAGTATTCATGAGCAGCTTCTTCACACAGCTGCAAGCCAAGGATTTTTTGGTTCTCGTTTTCAGTGCACCTCCAGCATTTTTCTCCTTTCATCCAACCTTTGCAGGTTAAGCTTCTGAAAATCTAACTTCATTTCCCTAAGATAAACCAGAGAAAAAGACAAAGAATAACTAGAAGAAAAAGAGGAGGAGGAGGAGATTGGATTTATACCCTGCCCTTCACTTGGAGTCACAGAGCGGTTACAAACTCCTTCCCCTTTCCACAACAGACACCCTGTGAGGTAGGTGGAGCTGAGAGAGCTCTGACAGAAACTGCTCTTTTAAGAACAGCTCTGACAGAACTATGGCTTGCCCAAGGTCATCCAGCACCTGCAGGTGGAGGAGTGGGGCATCAAACCCGGTTCTCCCAGAATAGAGTCCATGCACTTAACCACTACACCAAACTGGCTAGATGGCTATGGCTGGATGGCTGGGACTTGGTACCTGCATTGCCATTGGAAGGATCCACCTAATTGATGCACTCTGCAAACCACAGTGGAGGCAATGTATCACAATTCACAATTTGGAGCGGTCATGCTGTGGGGATGGTGTGTTTTTCTGCTGCCCCTTCCCATTACAATACTTAAGGTAGCAAGACGGAATAGGCATGGTATTTTTCCAGAGATCAGAGAGCATTAAAATATAAGAAAGTTTATTGAATGAATAAAATATAACACACATTCTGCTCAAGCTTTCAGGAAGAGCAAGGGAACAAAGAAAAGGTGGAAATATGGCTTCTTGTATCCCTGTACTGGGTACTGATCCTAATGTTGTTTATGTAGGACAGGCTAGATTTACTGGATGCTGTTCTAATTTAACATTTGTCAGTATTTTAGATCTCATGGTTGGGTTTTCTCTCCTTTGCCCCTTGTCATGTGGATGAGATGGAGACTCTAGGTAAAAAATTAAGCCACCATAGCTTGTACCCATTTAGAAAACTGCACAAAATGGAAAGACAATTTCCCTTGAGTCCTGAATTTAAATAACTTCTGTCTTTCTCTCCACCCCCCTTGGGAAGAACTTACTGTCCCTGTCCCAAAGGAAGAGTCTTCCTTCTATCACTTTAGTCTTCCAAGCATTATGGCTTGAGATGTTTCTTACTAGCAGGATACAAGGTAGCAAGCCATTGCCTAGTGCCATGAGCATAAATAAAAGCTTGAGTTCTCTGCACTGGGAGCTTGAGGGCTTCATCTTCACCCCCCTTCTTTTCTGCTAGCTACAAGTCTGCAGCTGTGTTCCTGTATATAGAAGGAGGACAGTCACAATAACAGAAACCTTGGGGGTGACTCCTTGGATGGAGGACATTCTCCACAGGGTGGGTTCCAGAGACAGAGCCTCTTATGATTTCAGGAAACCAGGTTTGTTTTAAACTGTGAACCTTCCCCTCAGTCACCAGATTTTCTTAAGGTAGCAAGTGAAAAGGCTTTGGGTTCACTGCCATGATTTAAGTTTTTGATGAGCAAATAGAGCACGGAGATTACTGAGGCAGCAGTTATATATAAATAACAAAGATTTATTTATTTATGGGTTGGGTGAGCAAATAGAGCACAGAGATTACTGAGGCAGCAGTTATAACAAAGATTTATTTATTTATGGGTTGGTTTCAAAGAATAGATCGGCAGTGCAGGTCTCCAGGTAGTCAAAGGAGATACCTGGCTGAGGTGCATAAATGTAAGCTAGTGATGGCTTCAGAGTGTGGTTTGAATTTTCTTTAATGCTTTCAGGTACAAACAGGTGTTTACTAACTAGCCACTAGGCTAGATCCTCCCTCACACACACCAGCTTGCCCCTTCCCAAAAGTCAGACCAAAGGGTACAAGGTCTGCTCATTACCAGAGACAGGCCTAATGACCGGGTACTCTATTCTCTCCCAGAGGTAGAGCTAAACCACTCTGCCACACTAGCAGAGCTACCCTTCAAATGGTCTGCTCTTTTGCTGAGGCAGACCAGAAACTATCACTATACTCTCTCTGAAGGAGACCTGAACGAAACTCCTCCTGTGCTTCCCTTCAACATTCAGTCCCTCCTCTGAAAAATGATTGGATGCTGGAGGAGCACTCCCATAGGCTCAGCCTCCTGTCTGTCATACCGTCACACTCCCAACACCTGTGATTGCTGGCTCCCCCATTACATAAGCATAACATATGAATACATAGCAAATAGAAAAATTTAAACCTCACATTTATTCAAGTATAGGCCCCTGGTTTTGTTTTTAAAGTAAACATACATTGGCTCTTACTTACAAACAGATGCATGTGCAGGCATTCGCTGTAATCCATGAGTGGGACTAATAGCCTTCCTGAGATGTTTTGCAGTGAAACTTGGGGAAATACCTGTAAATTCCTATCCTTTACAATGCCACTATAAGCAAGATTCAGTGGGCTTACAATGGTACAACTCTGCTTAGGGTGGCACTGTTACTATCTTAAAGGTCCTCTGTCATTGCCATGGTTTCCAATTTGCTGATGAGCTCAGCTGCTCTGCATATGTTAATTTAATTTATCTCCCCCCGAATCAAACAACATATATTGCTGATATGTCTTAGTACATAGAATGATGTTGCTACTTGGTGATTTCCTTTACAGTCCCTGGAAGAAATTTCTTTCAATGAATATGGGGGGGGGGGCTCATGAAAATCCATTTGCTTTGCCACTGTGCTTTTTTGGTGCCTTTAAGTCATAGCAGGAGAAATCCGTCATTTCTGCATCAGGTGAATGGATGCAACGGACTCCCTCCCTCCCTCCCTCCCTCTGTTCCCGCCTTTCCCTTGATCTTTCATTTTCTGTTTAGGATAATTAATTCCGATAGTTGTAGCTAACTTAAGTGATGCTAATGTGAACTGCCACTTGGCTCACTTTCTCTCTCCTTCGCTCTCTCTCTTTTTCCAAATGAGTCCAAAATTAGGAAGTGTCATTATGGAGAAAGGATCTGAAGTAAAGTGAACTTACAAATGAGAGGTAATACAGGAGTGGTGCTGAGTGGTTACAGAGCATTTCTGCACTGGCATGTGTTGCAAACAAGGGTCTATTAATCAATGCTCCCTCTTATCTGTGGAGTCTTGTGAGCAGAAATTCCACTTTCTGAGCTTACTGGCATTAAAGTTGTGGGCGAGCGATTTGGCCACTGCATAAATGTGTTTGCTCTGGAGCCATCCTTCCTGCGCTCAGACAAAAATGTGTGAGCTGGAGGCTAAAAAACTGAGCTAGCTCACATGAACTCAGCTTAGAGGGAACACTGCTATTAATATCATCAAAAGAACACTATTTGATCTTTATGGTATTACAGTTATGTCCAGTAATATAAAATGTTCTGTGTATAAATTTCCAGGGCTGGCTGCCTTACATTCAGGGTCATCTTCCTTTTGAGTAAATATGGTATGTCCTTTTCATCTCCTTTTGATTTCCTGTCCAATCTGAGGTTGTGGGATTTTTTTTTTAATTTCACTTTTTTGTTACTGATGTTCCCATTTATTTATTCCTCTCATGCCACCTGAAGACATTTTATTTGTCGATTAGTTGGTTTAAAACATTTATTAGCCCTCTTTCTACCTTGCAGAACTCACAGTAGATTACAATGTAATTTTAAAAAAATACAAGAGCATAATTTAAAATCACAATTACCTAATACTGTCAATAAATAAATAGATAAATAAACCAAATCAGTCAATTGCAGTCTTAAATGAAATTGTCTTCAACTGCATCCTAAAGATCAAATGTGGGGGGGGGGGAGGCAGGCATGTCTACTTCAGTTATTGCCCACCTTCCTTGTATACACTCAAGGCAGATCACAGAACTATAAAAGCAGTGTAATGAGAATCAATGTAATACAATACAAGAACAGGACAATAGCACTGGATAGAGAATTAAAGACAAAATCCAATAAAACCAGCATATTACATCGCATAAACTGGATTTGACGATAGAAAGCAATGATCCAGTAAACAGGATTTCATTGCTGGAACTGTGCAATGAAGACAGGATAATATATCTTGTCCTGATCCAGCCCATTGTAAATAACTGACATTTTGAGTTGAAATACAGAATGGGCAAATTAAACCAGACTAATAATATCCTATTTTCTCTAGGAAATTCAAAAAGGGGGGAGGGGAAAAAAGTGTTCTTTGTTACTAACAGTGGCTGGCAACCTTTATGTCCTCTTTCACCATTGTGACAGTACCGTTGTACTTTAGGTCCCCCTTGAAAACCATCAATATAATTTTACAAATTGTTTTGGGCCAACAATTATGAAATATGCCCTCTGCCTGCCCCCCCCTTCTCACTATCACCATGTTGGTCTCAATGGGCATAATTAACAGTGAAGCTGTTTTTCATCTTTAACAAGAACACATTTATACCTCTTACAGCTCTTTTCTAATTAATAATTCCCTCTGTTAAAAAAAATGTTTTCTAATATAATTATATATTTTTTTCTCCCATATGACCAGAAGGCAGCTGCAAAACTACAGCGGTTTCTGTTTTGTTTTCGTAAACCTTCCCAACCCCATCCCTTCCATTGAATGCCCACTGAGATCCTGGGTTGCATCTGTTAATAACAATTCTCAGTTTGACCTACAATTTCTTTGGAGGCATTTAAACTTGAATTACTGGGGAAAGTCTTCCTTGTTCTTGCTCTTTAAAAGACACCACTGGAAGCTCTGACTGCTGTAAAGGAGAGGGTCAGGTTTGTATGTTTCTTTGAGCATTTTAATGAACAGGGGAAAAAAGCTACACAAACGTTTTCCAGATTAGAAAAACCTCGTTTTAAAGGACAGAATGTCAGGAAAAGGGGCCTTGCAATCATTTTTGTTCTGCCACAAAGGATTGGGAATCTACTGAACTAGTCCAGTCACTAGACCTCAGTGGGGAATGCACTTCACCAGCACTGTTCCACTGCCCCCAACGAAAATAAATCCTTCAGCCACCACCAGAGGTCCTAGAAATGTGCCAGTTTAGTACTCTTGAAAATAAATGATGTGAGCAATCCTAAGCAGGTTCATTGAGATGGGGCTCACTCCCAAGAACGGGTTCTGAAGACTGCCTCCCAAATTCATTTGTCTTTTTGAGAACACTTCTTCAAATCAGGAAAGCATGCTTTTCCTGGTCCTCTGAAAAGTAGGACTCGGTTTAACTTGTACAAATTAGCAGAAAGAGAATTAACCATCATTTATTTTACACGTTACCTGTGAAGTGCGGTATCAGTTCATCATAGGAATGAACTAAGCAGCAGTAGTTTAAATTTTTTACAAAGATTCTATATTTGCCACTTCTCAACTTCTTTCTGTCCTGACCTGGATGGTCCAAGCTAGCGTGATCTCATCAGATCCCGGTGCTAAAAAGCGTCAGCCCTGGTTAATACTTGGATGGGAGACCACGAAGTGAGTCCAGGGTTGCTACACAGAAACAAGGCAAGAGATGAAGCCTCGTGGGGTTGCCATAGGTCAGGTGTGACTTAACAGCACTTTATACACACAAACTTCTTTCCAGGTTCTGGTGTTTTGAATCAACATATATTTATTTGTAGAACAACCCTTCTCTCTCTCTCCCCCCGCCCCACCCAGCTTTTTTAAATTTCTGGGCTTTAAGACTGCTCTACGTGTGCAGATAACCACAGCTTTCAGTCTGCATCCCTGTTTGCAGCATGGAGAGAAACTTATATTGCCACATAATGTTTTATGATGATAGTAACACAGCCAGCTCATGTTATCTTTATTCTAGAGTAATTTAGATGCTGATCTGGAAGGTTCATGAACATGTCTATAGAGTAGCACAGGGGCAGATTTTCTCCCCCTTTTTTCAAGGGGGGCATCTAAACAGAGGTCCCAAACACTAGAACAAATCCAGAAGAGATTGTTAATCTGGGGCCCCGGTCACACGGAAGGTGGGCGGATTATCCGGGCGCGATCACACCCCAACATCTGGGAAGTGGAGCGCACCCGTGGCTTACCACTGACAATGCACATTTAAAAACTAGTACCTCCAAGGTACTAGTAAATGTTTCCCATGAGCTGCCTTCAGACGCCTGTGGTGTGATCGCGCTGGCGCGTGACATTCCCCTCCGGTCCTCGTTTACCTGCTGGCACCGAGGGAAGGACCCGTGCTGTGCCACCGGCATGTCTGATCACGTAATCGTGGATCAAACTGCACCAGGGCAATTAGCCACGCCTCCCCCACACGATATCCGGCCTGTGTGCCCGGGGCCTTAGAGTGCTTCCCACCTGGGTTATTTAGGCCCAATTCATGAAACAAAAACCTACTGACTTCTTCAAATGCAGAAGGAAAATAGGCGGTGCTACTCTACAAAACCTGTTTTAGACAGATGTAACTTCTAGTAAAACACCAGAGCAGAATCTGTATGACTAGTTCCTTAAGCAGAAAAAAGAGGGTCTAATATCTCAGGAGACATGTATAGTTTTTTTCTTGCTTGTGCTGAAATCTTTCAAGGCAGCTAACACAATGCAAATAAGAAACAATCCACTTAAATTAAAAAAATGCATCAAATAAATAGTGTATCAAAAATGTGCGGCAAATTGAAAACAAACCCTTACAAAAGGATGAAAAAGGGCAATCTTACAATAAAAGTAAGCCTAAACTATCCTCCTGGCCTCTTAATAATAATAAGAGAAGTTTAGCAGTACTGAACATAAGCCTTTTCACTGACTAGATGGGTCATTGGAACAAGAATCCAAAATGGTACCAATACTCTTTCTTTGAACATCAGAAACGTAATGGGCAACTGAAGAATATTTAAGATTTTAAAAGGTAAGGGTTTGATATAATAATCCAGACCCTCTCTCTCTTGCATGATCTCATAACTGGAAAATATTTACTGAGCAAATGTAAGCAAATGATTTTAAGTTCATCTAATCCATTTACAACTATTATCTGGTAAAGTGAACTCATTGTTTGTATGGCTGTGTGGGGTTTTTTTTGCAATCGAACTGTAATCATGTGTAAACTATGTGCAATCATGTGCAGCTCATCTGCAATTACTAACAAAATGGTTTTCATGAACTCCAATTGTATCACCAGGAATAATAAACTTCAACAGAGAAGAGTTTGGGGATGATCTTCGAAAAAACACATGAAAGGAATAAATAAATAATTTTCATATTTTCAGAAGATCAGACACTGCTATCAATGCATCAGTGCTATTGTGTATAAACAAAGGAGGGTCAACACTAAAAAATGATAACCATTGTCTGATTTGTAGCAGCCTGAACAGCCCAGTTTAGCCCAAACTCATCAAATGCTGGGAGATAAGTAGGGTTGGCCATGAGCAGTACCTGGATGGAAGGCCACTAAGGATGACATGGGTTGCTATGCAGAGGAAGGAAATAGCAAACCACCTCTGCTCATCTCTTACCTGGAACACCCTGTAGATGGGGTCACCATGGGTTGGTTGCAATACAATGGCACATACTGTTTCTCTTTGGGGGGGAAACCCCATTTGGCTTGTTTTCATAGGAGGTACTCACATGTTGACTAATTGAACTGGAATACTCTATCTTGAAATCCTGGGGCAACACACAAAACATAACCTTTGCAGATATAGGTATGAAAATACATGATATGGCATGAAAATACATATGCATAGAAATAAAGCGCAAAAGCAAAATGGAAACTGGGATTGTCAGGTCAAAACATCATGGATGAGCAATTTAAAATCATTCCTGATGAAAACTGTTTACATGATGGCAGTGATTCACCATGTAGAAGTTGCAGCAAATATAGTAGGTTAGAGGAAGCATCATGGTTTAGAGGACTATTTAGAGAATAGTCTCTGACTCTGTAGAAGGCAACAACATGTGTTCATGTGGATCCTGCAGTACTTTTCTGCTAAATGGGACATTTTCCTCCAGTACAGGGAGACTTGGGCTAGTGACAGACTCTATGAGCTGGAGGGGGAAAATCGCTGTTAGAAGAAGATGACTTCCATAAGAACATATGAACACCTGAAACTGCCTGATACAGAACTAGACCATCAGTCCATCAAGGTCAGTATTGTCTACTCAGACTGGCAACAGCTCTCCAAGACTTCAGGCAGGGGTATTTCCAGTTTCACATCACCTACTAACTGATCGTTTTAACTGGAATGCCAGGGACTGAACCTGGGGCCTTCTGCATGCCAAGCCATGGCCCCTCCCAGGATTGGCCAATATGGACCCCTCCCAGTATCCAGCCCAGTATGCTCACCAGCTCACTGTTTGCTTTTTTGTTAGCTCCACATCTACACCTTGACCCACAATATCACATCCACCTTTCAGTCTTCCTCACTCAAGAAAATGCTGGTAGAAGAAGGTCCTGGAAATGCTCCAAGTCATGTTGGCCTTTATTGGTCTGGGGCGGGGGGAGTGGAAATGAAATTTCTCATGAATGGCATTTTATTTCAAGATTTTCCCTGTAAAGCAAGTAGCAATAAAACTTCATAAGGCTCATGGCATGGTACAACAGTTTTACTGGTCTTCACTTAGCATGACCCATATAAATCAATTTTAACTTCTCTGCATGTGTGGCATATAATCAGCTCAAATACTCCCCAATAAAAGTTTTATGCCAAATCACACTTTTTATGTAGTGTCTCCCTCCTCTTTTCACAGAATTGTTCAGGTCTATTGATTTCTGCAATGACGACATACACCGTTTGCAAAAAAAAAAAAAAAAAAGGCACACAAAACCCACAACAATCTATCCAACATCACAGTTCTGCTTAGCATCACTCTTGATTCAATGCACCCAGAAATAATGAGGGGAAATAGCTATTTTTCTAAAATGCATGGCAATGACTAGCCTTCCTGCTAGCTATAACTCCTAGCATGGTGCAGGGGTTACAATGTCCATCTCCTTCCACATGTCCCTAGGCACAAACTACAGTGGTCAGGCAGCTACTTGTCGGCTATCCCACTACTTAGCGTGGCTAGTCTGGCATTTAACTGGAGCCTGGGCATTTTCCATCATAGCTCTGTGGTATAGGGCACCTGAACAGGTGAATGGGGGCCCTTCTTGAAGATCTTCAGGGGGCACTGAAAGGCCTGCCTTTTTGCCAGGGCTTTTGAGGGATTTGAATTGGCAGGCATCTTCTAAAGTGTGTGTGTGTGGGGGGGGGGAGATTTGGGGTTTGTTATTTAATTTTTGTATTAAACTGAAAATACTTTAACTATTATCGTAAGCCACCTTGAACCGCAAGGAAAGGTGGGTTATAAATGTTTTAATAATTAAAGGAATGTCATAGTAGAATCTGGGAGAACCAGATTTGCATCCATACTCTTTCATGGAAGATTGCTGGATGACCTTGGGCTGGTCATACATGGTCAGCCTACACTTCCTCAGAAGGTTGTTGTGAGGTTAAAAGGAGGGGGGGTGTTGTAAGCTGCTTTGGGTCCCTTATTGGGGAGAAAAGTATAAATGAAGTAAATAAATGCATGCAAACAAATTAGTCACAAGCAATCTTTATCCTCATGTTCCCTCTGAACCTCTGGGGATGATTTTGAATTTCTCATGCTGCTTGCTTTGCTTTGGAAAAAACCTTGGTTCATTTTTGCTTCTTTTGAATTGAACTATGTATGTATTTGTTTGTTTTAACATTGCCCTCTGATTTTGTAATCAGGCTTTATTATTCTGTTTATTGTACACAATAGAAAGTTTTACTGCATTGTGCTCATCTTGTAACACTGCTTCATTGTTGGTGTTAATAATGTATCATATTCTGATAGCGAAGTCCAGATATCTTTGGATACTTAAATCTGGTGACTGGAGCTGTGAACGGGCAAGACAGATCTTTCTACAAACCTGAAAAAAGCCCTAGGTTTGCAGAAAAATGTGAAATCTTAAATAAATAAAAAACACCGCTGGGCAGCTTAAAAAAATCCAAAAATGATATAAAAGGAATACATGTAGCTTTAAGCAATGGATTCCCCCAGTGGCTGTTGCTAGACAACCACAGACCGAGCTTGGTTCTGTCAGTAAAAGGCAAGGCATAGGGCCCTTTCCAGCCCTATTTTGGCATTTGAGGGAGAACTCATTGAGACCAGGCCAGGCTAGAGTTGCCAGATCCAGGTTGGGAAATTCCTGATTTTATGATGAAGTAGGGTTGCCAAATCAACTTACCTCTGCCGGCGGGTGACTTTGTGCTGGCTCCCGGCAGCATGCACGTCACAGGGAAGTGACGTCATGACGCCGGGGACGCTGGGGGCGGGGCACAGCCATTTGAGGGGAAAACATAGAGTTTCCCCCTCAAATGGCTGTGCCCCGCCCACAGTGTGCCCGGCGTCATGCACGCAGGGGTGGGGTTTCCCCCGGGGGCTGATTCCGCGGGGGCGGAAATCGGACCTCCAAAGCGGGGGGAAATCCGCCCCCCGGGGGGATTTGGCAGCCCTATGATGAAGTCTGAGAAGTGCTGGCTTTGGGGAGGGGAGATGTTTCAGCATGGCAAAGTGCCACAAAATAACCCTCTATGGCATTGTACCTCATTGAGGTCCCTGTCCTCCCAAGGCTCCACCCCCAATTCTCCAGGGATTTCCCAACCTTATTCTGGAACCCCTAACTGGGGAACCAAGCTCAATAGTTGAGAGATCTGTTGTGATCCCAGGAGATGTCCAGGTCCTAGAAGGAGAAAAGGAAGCAGTAAAAGGGAAGGGGCTATGGGGACTTTCAGGAAAAGGAAAGAGGAAATAGTGAGAGAGGAGGAAGTGAGATGCCTCCCGCAAGTCCTTGAGGGCTCCCACTTGTTCTCTAATTTGCATGGTTGTCTATTGTCCTGTTCTCACTGTATTGTTTTTATTTGTAACCTGCCTTGAGTCTCAGCAAGCAAGGCAGGTTATAAATGAACTTTAAAATAAATAAATGAAT
Source organism: Gekko japonicus (assembly GCF_001447785.1). NCBI lineage: Eukaryota > Metazoa > Chordata > Lepidosauria > Squamata > Gekkonidae > Gekko > Gekko japonicus. The sequence continues at coordinate 149,340 of NW_015169839.1, read as the reverse complement.
GTATAAATGCATCCTGCCTTATCTATTCAGACTCAAGACACCCAGCAATGCAACACCAGGTTGAAAGGACCCAAAACACAATTCCAATGAACAAGATTTTAAAAAATGCATCAATTAAAATATACAGAATTAAAATGAATACACATATTGCAGGTTTAGAAAGCACACAGAATTATAGGCATACAGAATTTTTTAAAAAACAGAGATTTTTAAAATTAACATGTATTTCTTTGAAAGGGCAATTCTATGCAATTTTTCTTCCTCCATTGACCCAATATAGTTTACAGGACATTTCAAAACAAACAATAAAATATAGTTTTAATAAACATTACAAAGAAAACAAATGCATTCTGCATGGATTTTTGCACTATTCTGCATGTTCCTCACATCATAGGGCAATTACATGCATACATAGTGTCATTTTTAAAAGAGATATATAAATTTACATCACTTTCATTTGATGTTGCTATGGGAAGGGAAATGTCTTTTTGCGAATCACTTTTATACATATAGCCCTTGAGTCCTTTCTCCCCTTTTCTCTTTTAAAAGAGGGATTTCTTATATATTTCTCCAGGGGTCATTTCGTAGGAAAAGAGGTGCAGGAGCTCATTAGCATAACCCATTAGCATAACTTATTTGCATATGCCACACACCCTGACATCACAGGAAGTGTGTCAGAAGGCAACACCCACTGCTCAGGCTCCACTGGACAGTTTTGGATTGCTAGCTATTTGGGGGGACGTGCAGATCTGTCCTCACAGAGGAGGGAGAGCTTGTATCTGAATAAAACTTGGTCTTAAAGGTGTGACTGGACTGTTTTAGACCAGGGGGCTGGGGGGAGCTCTGCAACTTACCTGGCTGCTTCTTGCTCTGACTGAGGGCTGCTGGGACCAGGGAGTGGGGCTTGTTGCATGTGCCTGCCCCTGGACTCTTTACTGCCGGAGCTCCGCTCCTGTGCACTCCTGCAGGAAATGACCCCTGTATTTCTCTCAGATTTCTTTTCTGAAGAGAAATCAATCCACCCTTTTGTAGTTTCAGCCCTTGCAGTTGTGTAATATTACATACCATGTGATGGTGCTCTAGCAGGAGGGTTGGAAGGTTTGACATTCCCAGCCTCTAAGCATCAGCAGAATGAAATACATTGCCTGCCTCTCATCCCTTTGAATTTCTCTTTCATCCAAACAATTGATTAGCAACTGACTCCAAATTTCTAAAAAGACGAAAATAAATGGATTGTTGAGTTTCATGGAGAAACTGGGTAAGTAGAATTTCTCTTAACAATGTGACTTCCATTAATGGAAAAAACCCCCACTAACGCTAAAGCGCTTAGCACTGCATTAGGAATTAATAATAATTAATCCATTTCTAACACATTTGGAGTCACTTTACATCACAGGCACTGCACGTTTCTAATCTATCTCACTGAAATTAAATAGCATTGTTTCTTGACCTGAAGAAGAGTTGAAGAGTTGGTTTTTATACCCCACTTTTCTCTACCCTAAGGAGTCTCAGAGCAGCTTGCAATCGACTTCCTCTCCCCACAACAGGCCCCCTTTGAAGTAGGTGGGGCTGAGAGAGTTCTGAGAGAACTGTGACTGGCCCAAGGTCACCCAGCTGGCTTCATGTGGAGGAGGGGGGAATCAAACCCAGTTCTCCAGATCAGAGTCCACCACTCTTAACCACTACACCATGCTGGCTCTGTTCATATTAGAGAGCATTAATATCTGCTACACCTCATCTTTCTGATATGTACCCTTTCAGATTCATTCTGTGTCTATACATCTCAGATTAGGAGCAGGACCACGTTGCCAAAGCTTGCCTGATTTGTCTTACTGGATTAGAATTTATTTTACAAAATTTATACCCCACCTTTTTACCCTCCTAAGGGCCACCAAGGCAGTTAGAATAGGGACACTTTAATATTGAAGGAGTATTTTTTAAACCAAAAATTGTCCTTTTCCATTGAAATTTCCCCCCATTGAAATTAACGTATTTTTCAATTTGTTTTGCATCAATGGCATATAAATGCTGCAGAAGAAGTGATTTATTTTCTTTTTTTAAGGGATCACACGGAGCTGTCTATCCATCCTTTCTCCCTCTCTTTCCTTGTCTCACAAACAAGGCATGATGAGCTGTCTTCTGTGAATGAAGAATGTCACAGGGCAATAGTCAGATTCTATTTTTAAAAATGTCAAGGTGTTGAGCAGCCATGTATCAAACCTAAACACTGAGATGAAAAAAAAAAATCAAGGAGGAAGTTATTCATCATACAATATCCTCCTGTTACAGTGACTTTATATTCCTATACCACCACATGATTGATGGGAGTTCAGTGCAATACGTCTTTTTAGCATACTAGAGTATCAACTGCTCATTGTAGCAATGTAGTTGCATTTCTATTGACACCAACTGGATCGTTGTGTGCGTGTATGTACGTTTCAAGTCAATCTAAAATATTTTTTATCCATATGTAAATCATTGTAATCTGTTGTGATTTGAAGTCAATATTCACCAAGAACTCAAGGGCTTCCACTCATTGGACCATTTTTTGGCACAGTAAGGCTCACCCAGAGGTGTTTGAGTCCTTCCTCTCCTCTACTTAACCAAAAGGGGCTGTTCACAGATAAAACAGTACAGAAAGACACTAACTACACATGACTGTATTCCAATTCTTCAGGTGAAGTGTTGTTTTTTCACTGAATTCCAAATAATCTGTTTGCACTAAAAGAGTCTTGGTATTATCATTATGCACAATCACTTAAAGGCTGCATTCACACACACTAAATAATCCACTTTCAGTGCACTTTCAAACTGGATTTTCCTGTGTGAACTGGCAAAATCCAGTTTAAGAATGCACTGAAAGTGGATTGAAAATGGATTATTTAGTGTGGGTGAATGCAGCCTACATTACTTCCTTTTGGTTACGTGCATCAGTAGCTTCTCACTTATGTTATAGAATTTGAAGTAGTAGTTGTTTTCCTTTTGAGCAATAGTTGTTCTTCTGAGAGGGGGGGGAGAGGGAGAGGGAGAGAGAGAGAGAGAGAGAGAGAGAGAGAGAGAAAGGGAGGGAGGGAGAGCACATTCTTGCCCATTTTAAAGCATCCTCCCATTTTAATAACGTTCCAATTTGTGGTTTACTCTCTAACATTTTAGAGAATCAGTACAAGCTTTTCTAAGATTTATCACGTTGACATAGATCAGACACAACTTCAGGATGTGCTGTGCTATGACAAGATATGCAAATACATATTCCAAAACAGATAATTCTGAATTTTGATGACATTGCTAGACTGCTTGAATTGTAGGTGGAGAAAACCAGTTTTGAATGTTCCTACAGACTGGCATCAGAAATCAACATGAATGATTGGGCACCTGCAAAGGCCTACTGCCTAGCAGAGGTCCCGCCTCCAATTGGAGACATTCAGCCCATCCACTTGTATCAGGAGATTGTCTTAGAGGTTCTTGTGACATAGGATCATATAGGAACCATTTTGATGGGTGACTTTAATGGTACAGTTAATAATAGATTAGACAGGAAGTCGCAGAAACAAGATGAAAAAATGGGGAAACTGCCAAAAACTTTTTTAAATTGGCAAAACAAGAGAAGTTGGAGGGTGTATGGAGGAAATGGAATCCTGATACCAAAGACTTTACTTTTTATTCAAATAAACATGACTCTTTTTCACGAATAGACATGATTTGGGCAACTGGAGATTTGGCTCTGAAAACAAAAATAGTTGAGATAATGCCAAGAGTGAATATTATGGATAATCCAATATTATGGAAATTAAAAGAAGCAAGGAAGAAACCTAGATGGAGACTGAATGAAGAACTGTATCATATCAATATCATAATGCCCCTATATAAATCAATATCATAATGCCCAATATCATAATGCCCCTATATAAATCAATGGTGCGACCTCATTTGGAGTACTGTGTGCAGTTCTGGTCACCACACCTTAAAAAGGATATTATAGCTTTGGAAAAAGTGCAGAAAAGGTTTTTTTCCGATTCAAATAATATGGGATACCTATAAAGTAGTAATGAGAGGTCTATTGATAGAAAGAAGAAACTAGAACAGCAAACTAAGATATTGGCGAAAATACAGCTAAAAGAGGCTGAATTAAAGAAACGACTGGGGAAAAAGAAAATAATAAGGGAAATACAAATTTTACAAGAGCAATTAAATGCTTCAATGAACCAAGAAATCTATTGGAACTTGAAAAAACTACAACAGAAGTCTTTCGAAGGGGCAAATAAACCGGGAAAGTTTTTGGCGTGGCAATTGAAAAAAAGGCGAGAGAATAAAATCATAACGAAAATAGTCGATGGGGGTAAAGAAATAGTGGATGCTAAAGGAAAAGAGAGCCTTTTTTAAATACTATGCAAATCTTTTTGCAAAGAAAGCTATTGATAAGAATATGATAAAGGCCTATGTGGAAAAAATAAATATGAAAAAAAAATTCGGAAGAGTATAAAAAAATGTTGAATAGTCCAATAATGAGGGAAGTAATTGATATAGCAATTCAAGAGGCAAAGTTGGGGAAAGCTCCAGGACCAGTTGGCTTTACAGCAAAATTTCTAAAAAAACTAAGGAGGAGCTGTTCCCAATTTTTGAACTTTGATGAATGACATAAGGAAGATGAAGAAAATACCAGAGTCATGGAAAGAGGCCACAAGGAATTTCAGGATTTAGCAAATGTCAAGAATTACAGACCAATATCCCTTTTGAACAACGATTACAAATTGTTTGCTAAAATTATTTCGGAGAGACTTAAGATATATTTACAGGAAGTTATAGAAGAAGAACAAGCAGTTTTTTTGCCCAATAGACAGATAAAAGACAACATGAGAGTGGTGATTGACGCAATTGAATATTATGATAAACATCAGGAGAAGGAAGTTGGTTTCTTTTTTGTAGATGTGACAAGTCAAAGGTGATGTGTAAGAATATAACGGAAAAGAAAAGAGATGAGTTACAGAAGTTGGTTCAATGTGAAGTGGTAAAAAAGACTAAATATTTAGGAATAGACTTGACAATGAAGAATATAGATCTGTATAAAAACAATTATGATAAGCTTTGGACTAAAATTCAACAAGATATTAAGAAGTGGAATACATTGATCTTGTCATTAATGGGAAGAATTTCTGTGGTTAAAATGAATCTCTTACCACGGTTAATGTTTCTGTTCCAGACAATCCCAATAATAAGAGATGTGAAGATTTTTAATATGTGGCAAAGAGAAATTTCAACGTTTTTTATGGGCCGGGAAGAAACCGCAAATTAAAATGAAGATTTTACGCGATGCAAAAGAGAGAGGAGGATTCCAGTTACCAAATTTTAGATTGTACCATGAAGCGGTTTGTTTAGTTTGGTTGCAGCAGTGGGCTACATTAAATAATAAGAAGTTGTTGGCGTTAGAAGGTCACAATTGTAAGTTTGGCTGACATGCTTATTTATGGTACGAAAAAGTTAAAATGGATGGTTTCTTTAAACATCATTATATTAGAAGAGTACTCTTCGATACATGGACTAAATATACGAGGTACTTCTCGGATGAGAGACCTCTGGATTGTTCCGGCTGAGGTAATAAAACCTTTTTCGATTTATAAGGGAGAAGACTGGGTACAATATAAAGACATGTTGAAGCCAGTGGGTAAGACATATAAAATGAAAATGGAAGAAGATTTAGCTTTTAAATATGGTTGGTTTCAATATAGACAAATTAATGACTTGTTTAAAAAAGACAAAAAGACTTTTGGTTTTAGAAAAATGTATAATGATATTGAGAATGTAAGGTTTGAGGGAGGTATAAAACTTATTTCGAAAATGTATAAAATACTGTTAAAATGGTATACAGAAGATGAGGTAGTTAAAGAACAAATGGTAAAATGGGTGGTAAATATGAATAAAGAAATAATGATGTCATCTTGGGAATATTTATGGAAAAATGCACTGAAAATATCAACATGTAATAAAAGAAAATTGTTATAAGATGATGTATAGATGGTATATTACACCAAAAAAGATTGCTAATATGAATACTAATATGTCAAACAAATGTTGGAAGTGCAAAAAGGTTGAGGGCTCGTTTTATCGTATGTGGTGGACTTGTGAAAAAGCAAAAAAAATTGGGTTGAGATTCATGCAGAAATGGAAAAAAATTGTGAAATTTAAGAAAGAACCAGAAATATTACTTTTGGGACTAAAAATGGAAGAGGTCAATGTGGCAAAAAGGACACTGATGTGGTAGATGATTACAACTGCCAGAATGACATATGCTCAAATTTGGAAGCAAGATAAAGTCCCGGAGATTGGAGATTGGATTAAAAAAATACTTTTTATGGTTGAAATGGACAAGATGACAAGAAAACTTAACAATATGTAAGCAGAAGACTTTTTAGCAGATTGGAAAGATTTAAAAGACTATTTAGAGAAGAATTGGGATGTAAGAGACAATTTATTTTGCTTTAATAATTATTGAGTGCTAAAGTTTAACAATATGGAATAAGAAATAGAGAAATTTATATATGAAGAGCTTAGTTACCTATTGAATTTATAATGATAAAGCGAAGGAAGAAGGAATTTAAGAATTTTGCAGGAGGTTGTAGCACTGTGGGAAGCCATGCAGGGGGGGGGGTAGGATAAAAATGTATGATAAATGTTGATTTTGAGTGATGATATCCTAAATAAAAAAAACTCCACTGAAGCCTTTTCTACAAGGAAGATCAAGTGATGACTATACATGAATAGGCTGGCTCTGAAGTTTCGCTGGTTTCCCTTGAGAGCCAGTTTGGTGTGAGAGCCAGTTTGGTGTAGTGGTTAAGTGTGCGGACTCTAATCTGGGAAAACCGGGTTTGATTCCCCACTCCTCCACTTGCACCTGCTGATGTGACCTTGGGTCAGTCACAAGCTCTGACACAGCTGTCCTTGAAAAAGAGCAGTTTGTGTCAGAGTCCTCTCAGCCCCACCCACCTCACAGGGTGTCTGTTGTGGGGGGGGAAGGGAAAGGAGTTTGTAAGCTGCTCTGAGACTCCAAGTGAAGGGCGGGGTATAAATCCAATCTCTTCTCTCTTCTTCTTCTTCTTCTTTATTGTACAAACTTTATATTTTGGTTGGGTGCAAATAGAATTCGTAATGTACAGCTGCAAAATGGGTGAGGTTCAGACATCACTAAAATAAGTAATATTCTCTTACGAGCCTCATAGCATGGAATTCTGTCCCTGTGCATCAGCGATCATACAGGAAAATGTTTCCCCTTTGGATCACTCCAAGTCTCAGATGTTTTGTTAACAACTGATTCATGCAAGTGGTGATAATTCATAAAATTCTAGCTACTTATGGATACTCCTGGTACTAAAAACCCAGAACAAAATGACTTTCATAACCCCACAACAAGCAATATAACCCTCCAGTACTGTTCGCGCTTTCTTTTTTTTTTTCTATTTGCTGCCCAGGATGCCACATGGCAAACTATATGCTCTCCCTTGATTAGCTGGATGATTGAGAGTCATTTCCTCATTAACAGCTAATTTGTGATGCCAGATTCCGAGTATCGCTCCTTATTTTTTGGAAGGCTCGCTCGCCAGGAGCATCGACTCGGCTGGGGCCACTTCTGAGTCTTTGTCTTGTCCTTTGAGTCACCACAGGGGGTGCACGGTGTTGCAGAAAGAATCTCAGCTCCATGTCCAGAAGCACTCCAGCTTCATTAGGGTGAAGTTCCTCTTTGCTCTTGGGAAAGTAGTAACATAAAAAGACCTTACCCTTCCTCCAGCATATATTATGTTTTGCATCCTAAAAAGGTAAAGTTTCCCTTGCTCGAAAGCCAGTCAAATCCGACTCTAAGGTTGCGGTGCTCATCTCCGTTTCAAAGCCGAAGAGCCAGTGCTGTCCGAAGATGTTTCCATGGTCATGTGGCCGGCATGAGTAAACACCAAGGCGCACGGAACGCTGTTACCTTCCCACCGAAGTGGTACCTATTTATCTACTTGCAATTTCTTGCTTTCGAACTTCTAGGTTGGCAGGAGCTGGAACTAGAGACGGGAGTTCACTCCGTCATGCAGCACCCATGTCTCGAACTGCTGAACTACTGACCTTCCACAGCCTGCAGTTCAGCATCTTAACCACTTGAGCCACCGCAGCTCCACCTACCAGCTAGTAAAAGGGGCAGGAAGAGCCACTTGTGACCATCAAAAAGGCTATGTTGGCTTCAGTGTTCCCTCTAAGCTGAATTAGTGTGAGCTAGCTCACAGTGTTTTAGCCTCTGGCTCACACATTTTTGTCTTAGCTCAGGAAGGATGGCTCCAGAGAGCAAACTAATTGATGCAGTAGCCAAATTGCTCGCTCACAACTTTGATGACAGTAACTCACAAAGTAGAATTTTTGCTCACAGGACTCCACAGCTTAGAGGGAGCACTGGTTGGGCAAAGCCGATCTGGTCAGATCTCGGAAGCTAAGCAAGTACTTGCAAGATCCTGGCAAGTACTTGGATGGGAGACCTCCAAGGAATACCAGGGCCAGGATGCAGAGGCAGGCAATAGCAAGCCACCTCTCTGAAATGTCCAGGCCCCACTAGGGGTCACCAGACGTCAACCATGACTTCCAGGCGTACGTGCATGCTCACGTGCGTGCGCGCGCACACACACATGCACAATAATCACCCAAAAAGGCTATGTTGGGTATTGTGTAGGTTTGCCAACCCCATCTTGAGAAACTCCCAGAGATTTGAGGAGTGGGACTAGGGGACAGCAGAGCTTGGGGAGGGGAAGGATTTAAAGGAGGACGTGATGCCACATGGAGTCCACCCTCTGAAGCTGCCATTTCCTCCAGAGGAACTGATCTCTGTCGTATGGAGGTCAATTGTAATTCTAGGGCCCACCTGGAAGGTAGTAATCCTAAATACTGTGGGACTTATGTGGACAAAACCACATGCACTGGGGGCTGCAGTGAGGAGGGGAATTGGGAAAGAGAGTGGAAAAGTTGGCTGAATCCGATCCTATATATTTATGTAGGCATCATTAAGGGTTCTGGGTTAACAGACACTGGAATGGCTGTTGCCAACTTCCTCAGCCTAACAAACAAGAAAAAGTGCGTATCTATCTGGCTACTGGAACAAACTGGCGTGCCGGGAGGAATTGTAATGTTTTCATCTCAGTGGATCCTTATCAATTGGAAATAGCTATACCTGAGGATCCATCCAACTTGGACTTAGGTGAACCTCCCCTACCTTTCGGATGAAGGGAAGGGATAGATGTATGTGAGAGAAGAACACTTTGGGTTATGAAGGCAGCAAGGGAAGCAGACATGCCGTGCCGTGAGGTGGTTGAAGTACTTTGGGGATTCAGGATCTTGAGGATTCAGGATTCTCTGGGATCTGATGTGAGCTAGGTGTTTTGTAGCCACATGGGATAGGGGCTGCCGTGAGGAGGGGAAAGCTGGTAGGATCCAACCCAATATAATAATGTCGGCATTATAGGGGGTCCTAGATCCACCAATAATGGAAGGATAGCTTTGCCATCTTACCAGATGAGCCACTGCTGCTCCTCCACTTCCCAAATTCCCCTTCCCAAGCTGTGCTGGCTGTGCTCCCATTTTCAGAGGCAAGGTGGTAGCAACCAGAGACAGGGCTTTTTCAGTGGTGGCACCTATGGAATGCCCTTCCTTCTGAGTCTCTCCTGGCACATACACTACTTTCTTTTAGGCACCAGGCCAAAATATTTCTGTTTACAGAGGCATTTCATCAAGGGTTGATTTTCTAGCATTTATTTATTTTGGCCCTGGTCACACAGGCCAGGTGTGGGGGGGGGGGGGGGAGGCGTGGCTGTTTGCCCCAGAGCGAACTACCGCGCGGCCGCCAGATCAAATGTCCCACCGACGTCCCGTGGTTCGGGGGGAGGTGCCGATCATACGTCAATCCTGCGGCGCGGCAAAGAAGCGCTGCGGCGGAGGTTGTGGGTTTTTTAACCAAAGTGTGAGCATGCGCTGTTGGGTGCTTGTGTGCATCCCATAGAGACTTGGGGAAAAAAACCTTTTCGCAACGGGACATGGACGGGCGCCGGATGCCATGAGCTACCACCGGAAACGTGATCAGATGCCCGCCCTTGCCCCACGTTTTCCCCACAGTTTCGGCGGGAAGCCTCGGGTTCGCCATGGGAGCTCTACGCTTCCCAGATGTTGTGGTTTGATCGCGCCCGGAAAATCCGCCTATCTTCCATCTCTGTAGCATGGCTAATGCTCCATGTGACCGCAGCCTTTATTTATTTACATAGATTTATAGAATCATAGAGTTGGAAGGGGCCATACAGACCATCTAGCCCAACCCCCTGCCCAGTGCAGGACAAGCATAAAGTATCTCTGACAAATATTCATCCAGCCTCTTCTTGAAAGCTGACAGTGAAGGGGAGCTAGCCAGGGAAATGTTTAGAACTTATTTCAAGCTGCTCCATGTTTTATATTCTGTTAATTTCCTTACCACTGTGAATGGTTTGGAATAGTCCCCCCCTTGCTGAAGAAAGTTATTTTTATCATATAGAATTGTAGCTGTATTTCATCAGTCACCTTACAATGGTGATCACTGTCATAAACCCACATTGCGTGTATGTGTGTTTACATGTGTGAGAGCATGTTTGTGTGCTTGCAAGCATGTTCTTCATCTTTGCTACCACCACCCCAAGCTAAATCCAACCTCCCACATTATCATTGGCTTGAGGAGCACTGGTATAGGCTGCCTCTGAGCATGTACAAAGGACAGAGTTTCCTAATTACTTCAGCCTATGCGTGATTGCATGATAGTGTGAGTGAAGGGCCAGGTGTCTGGGGAGGGATTTGAAACACAGCCTGCTCTCTTAAACAGAAAGACTTTGATAAGTTATTAAATTAGAGCAAAAGACAAGAGAAAATTACTATCATGCCTACTAGCTGTGCAGATCTAAGGGGGGGAAATCAGGAAAAGTCGTTATCACTAAGCTAAAACTAATGATACAGATGTTTGCCTCCACGCCAGTGTGCCCTCTAAGCTGAGTTAGTGTGAGCTAGCGCAGTTTTTTAGCCTCTAGCTTGCACATTTTTGTCTTAGCTCAGGAAGGATGGCTAATCTATACAGTAGCCAAATCGCTCGCTCACAACTTTAATGCCAGTAGCTCACAAAGTAGAATTTTTGCTCACAAGACTCCACAGCTTAGAGGGAACATTGTTCCACACCCATCCTGGGATGCCCGTGGAGAAAATGCCCATCCTGATTCAAACCTATTCCATGCAGGGGATATGAGTCCTAGTATTTGAACAATGCTAACCAGATATGCCAGCTTTTAAAACCCTTCCTGCCCTAGCTGGCTGGAAGTCTCTTACCCAATCCAGAGTTAGGGAGCTTGTCCAGAGCGCATGTCCCACACATCTCAGTACCCAGATCATGTTTTTACAACAGCTATCCATCTTTTCCTTTCTGGCAGGTAGAGCAAATAGATCTCTTTTTGCAGAAACATATCTCTGCTCTTGCCAACCTCTGGTGCGTTTTATGGCCTTCTTCCTTGGGAAAGTAAGCGGCTGTCAGAGTCCCAGGAAACTCCTGGTGAGCCTCATAGCTCCTTACATCTTCAAGATCATGACAACTAGTACTTCATTTGATTTAAAATGCTGTATCCAAGATGGAGCTTTTATTTTATTATTATTACATTCAATGCTGCCATTAGTTAAAGTGGCTGTCTCAGTGGAAGGCACATGCTTGGCTTGCTGTGAATCGGGTCATTAAGACGCATAACTCCCACAACAAATATGAAACATCTCACTGGAGCTTTGAATCAAGTTAGTGGGTATTAAGTGAGGCTTTTTCTAAAAAATCTGATAGTGAGTCTCAAACTCATGAGCTGCCTCTCACTGAGTACAGAATCTATTTGACGTGGGTCATACTCTTCCAATGTAGAGATAATGGGTTCACTTTGGAGGACCATTAATCTGATGTGGTATAAACATCATATAGGGTTGTCTAAATCAGCACCCAATGCAGGAATTATTTTTATTTATTTATTTATTTATTTATTTATTTATT
>NW_015169839.1:130063-136855 GCF_001447785.1 Gekko japonicus | reverse complement strand
TTATTTATTTATTTATACCTTCAATTTATATACCGCTCAGACCCAAAGATCTCTGAGCGGTTTACAGGGAAGTTTCAAATGCACTTTAATTCCTTAACTAAGGCCACATAGTAACGGGGTGGGGCTGCCTACCGGCACCCAGGTGGCGGGCTGGTTGTTGTTTCCTGGCTCCGGCATTCTTCCTTCAGATAGTCCTCGGGGTCGGCGTCCCATTTTCTGGTGTCCTCCATCTTGGCGGTCTCCTGGAGCGCGGCCCGTGTCAGTTCTAACCCGGCCTACGTCCATATTCGGCTCCGCCACGCTTGTGCCTCCACGCCACCGTGCACCTCCATGACTCCGCCTCCTCCTTCACTGTCGGGTCTTGCCACACGATGTTGCTGGCCACCAGGGATTGCCTCACCATTGCTCCGCCGCCGCTGCCGCAGCTGATGCTTCGCCACGTACCTCACAGAGGAGGGTGCCTCCTACCCTCTAAGGGCAGGTACCCATTTATCTACTTGCTTTTTAATTACTTTAGCTTTCGAACCACTGGGTGAGTGGAAGCTAGGACTAGGGCCGGGAGCTCACCCCGGCCGTGGTGGGTCTCGAACAGCCATAGTGGCTGTTCGTTGATGTTACTGCAGGAGTTTTACTGCGTTTTACTGCCTGCGCCACCGCTCCCTTTATGATATGATAACCATCTTCAAGTACTTGAAAGGTTGTCATATAGAGAATGGTACAGAGTTGTTTTCTATTGCCTCAGAAGGTTGGACCATTAAATCAGAAGAGTTTTTGGCTAAACATTAGGAAGAACTCCCTGACAGAACAGGCTTCCTCAGGAGGTGCTGGGCTCTCCTTCTTTGGAGGTTTTCAAACTGAGGCTAGATGGCCATCTGACAGCAATGCTGATTCTGTGAACTTAGGCAGATCATGAGAAGGGAGGGCATGAAGGGTTGCATCAGTGTTTACTTCTCGTGACCCTTTCTTACACGCCCAGGGAAATGCTGATCACCACTTTGGGGTCAGGAAGCAATTTTTCTCCAGACCAGTTTGGCTGGAGATCCTGGATGTTTTTTTGTCATCTTCTGGGCATGGAACAGGGGTCACTGGGAATGTGGGAGGGAGGTATTTGTGAATTTCTTCCATTGTGCAGGGGATTGGACTAGATGACCCGGAGGTCCCTTCCAACTCTTTGCTTCTATGATACTAGGATTTGGACAACAGTCTGTTTAGCATGAGGAAAAAATGTGGCATGATTAAGACAATATGGGCATTTTCATTTCTGTCTTTCTCATCGATCTCAGACCCACCCTCAATTTTTCCGTTGTTGTTAATGCACCTGGCATTTATTTTATGCCGTTTAATACTGTTTTAAAGGATTTATGCAACATCTATATGGGCATGCCTCTTTTATATGCAACAAAAACCAATGTTTAAATGTGTGGATTTTAATGGGGGGACGTTGGCTGAAGTATAACAATTTTAAGGTTGGATCCTATGACCCGCCTTCCACTGGATTCCCCCACCAAGCGCTTTTCTGCATTCTCATTTTACTTTATTTATTTATTTCTTAAACTTGTACCCCGCCCTCCCCGCCAAAGCAGGCTCAGGGCGGCTAACAACATAAAAGTGCTAGCAATTAAATTAGGATATCAAGATGGCCTCATAAAGTCAATTAAAACTTGCTGTTAAATTCCTGTTCCTGTTCCTTGTGTGTGTTTTGCTCCCTCTAGTGGTCAATTCAATATCAAACAGCTTTATTTCCAGTTTATCTCCCTGCAGATTTAAACGACAAGGCGATAAAGTGGAAATAAAGCTGTTTGATATCAAATTTATTTATTTATCTATAGATTCAATTTACACCCGGCTCTCCCCACTACGTGGGCTCAGGGCGGCTTACCATCAGGCATAAGCCAGTATTAAATATAAAACATATATAAAACCATTTAAAATCTCTACAGCACAATAACATTATTATTAACAAAAGTGCTCTGAATGTTCTAGCATGATTTCCCACAAGATGGTGTATTACAACTGCTCTGCCACCTCAGCGTCCTCTGTTCCGGGAAACACTGATGTTCTCTCTTCCAGGGCCAGGTTATGATGGAACAGTAGTGATGGTAGTGGCGGCTCCTACTCATACACCTGGCGGAAGAGCTCCGTCTTACAGGCCCTGCGGAACTATGCAAATGTACCACTAGAGGGAGCAAAACAAACAAGGAACAGGAAAAAGAAACCCTCAACAGAAACTTCACAGTGAGTAAAATGAGAACAAATCATCTTCCAACAAAGAACGCATACCTTCAACAAAACAAGCCCTTTCTCTGTCAGGAAAAAAAAACAACCCACTTATTCTCTATTGGAGGGTCTCTTTCTCCCTTCAAGGAATACTTGGAAGAAGAGACAGAACCAAGTTTGAATCCAGTGGCACATTAAAGACCAACAAAGTTTTATTCAAGGCATGAGCTTTCAGGTGCATGAAAACTTCCTCAGACACAAGGGAATGGAACTTAGCAGTCCATACATATAAGGCAGAGGATGAACAGTAAATTCGCATACAACATTATGAAGATGTTTTAACAGATGCAGACAGGAATAACAAACTGAATTTATAAGGTCATCATTATTTGGATTTAATGCTGGGGAGAACAGTGAGGCAAATGAATATATCAAAATTGGTGATAGATGCGTAAATGTATCCTTCTTAATTGTGGAGTGCTAAGAGCAATCAATAAGAGAGTCATAGAGGAAGGGAGTCACATAATCCAACCTCCAGCTTTTTTACTCTATCTGACCTAATTTCAGGCCTCGTTTCCCATGATTCTAGGGTTTCCAGCTCTGGTCTGGGCTTTCTTGGAGATTTTGTGGGTGGTGCTGGTGGAATCTATGGCATACCATAGAGTTTGACCTCGGAAGCTACCATTCTCTCCAGGGAATCTCATCTCTGTAGTGGAGATCACTTATAATTTCAAAAGAACCCGAGACCCCACCTGGAGGCTGGCAACTCTACATGATTCCTAGCATAGTTGCTTTGGTAGTCAAAAGCCCTGTCCATACGAGGCATTTTGGGCAGGGAGGGGGATGGAACGGGGGCGGAGCAAACAGGCACGATCCCACGGCAACATCTGGGAATCGTTGCCTGGCCGTCCCTGATCTGTCCCAACCGGCGAAAACGCGCAGTAAAAAAGAACCACCTACCTAGGTGGTTGTATCCTTTGGAGCGCCGCAAGCCGGGCCGTGGGATCGGCCGGCGCGTCTTTGCGCTGGTGCATCCTGGCCCCCTGCCATACTGCGCATGCTCGAGCATGCGCAGTTCGGCACCCTCCCCCTCCCATCCGACTCTTCCTCCCCGGCATCTGATCGTGCCGGGGAGCGACGCGCTGCGGCTCTGGGGATCTGTGGGATCCCGCCACGGCGTTCCAACTTTGGTGCGGCTCACATTAGCCGCAGATCAGCCCTCCTTTTCCCTGCCGTGTGGCAGGGACCAAAGATGGCTTTTTCCTCCCTTTTGAACCAGAGGAGAAGCTGACTATAATCATCTAGTTCTATAGATGATATATAAAATGTGCTGTATCTGTGTATATATGTTTCAGGATATCCTCTGCACCATGAGATGTGCAATGATTCCATTCAATAATGGCTTTGCTGTTTGTTTGTTCCTTTAAATCCTTCCAGTTCTATTATGATTATCTTAATCCTGCCAATGGTAAATCATTCTATTTATTGATCACATCACAGTTTGATATTAGGATGCCTAAAATCTGTCAATATTTTAGAAATGAAGTCCCAGCAAAAAAAAGGATGATTGGCCTATCCAAATAATAATGCACCCATAAAGAGAATAACATTTTCCAATTGCAATTATATGCCTTCGTTTTAAAGAAGCAATCATTTACGACCGTTTGGCAGATTCAGTCCATATTTCTTTCACAAATTTATTTCTTCATTATGCCTCCAAACAAATTTATGGCATATTTGTGTTGTAAGAGATAATTTGCTTAGTTTATTGTGAATGGGGATCAGTAATTACACCCAATCCCATTTTCTACTGACATAAAGTTAATTCATGGGGTTAATTTTACACAGAATATTAGCTTGGGTTAGTTATGATGAAAATGTTACTATGGCAAACGCCTCTGGTACAGGACCATTTCCTTGAAGGACTTGATGAAAAGGGACATACTGACTTACTAATAACATTTGCAGGTGATATTCTGATGGGCATAGGTCATTAATGGGTTCATTATTGGTGAAGACATTGTTACCCGGATAATTCAGGGCTCTTTTTGTAGCTGGAGCTCCTTTGCATATTAGGCCACACACCCCTGATGTAGCCAATCCTCCAAGAGCTTACAGTGGCCCCTGTAAGAAGAGCTCTGTAAGCTCTTGGAGGATTGGCTACACTAGGGGTGTGTGGCCTAATATGCAAAGGAGCTCCTGCTACAAAAAGAGCCCTGCCCGGGCCGGCCGGATCTGAAAATTTAACAAACTTTCCTAGCATATGAAGTTGCCTAGAGAAGATTAGCTGAGTTGGCCTATTTTAATGAGCCAAAGACACACTGGTTTTGGAATGTTAGTACAGGAAAGGCCCATGTTAAATTCCAGTAGAGGTTTACAGAAACCTCCAGTGTCACAGTGCAATCCTAAGAAGAATTACCGGAAGAATGCCCTATTGGATATTGTTAATATTATGAGGCTGTGATCACACACGCTTTTAGATCCGTCATAGGTGCAAATGCCTGATGGATCTAAAGGGCGTGATCAGACAACAACATCTGGGAAGCATCCTGCAGTAGTCGGGAACCCGTGCTGCTCTGCCGCAGAAGCGGAGTTAAAAGACACCAGGGAAAGTCTGACTCTAATGGGTTCCGACGGGCCATGGATGAACTTTCCCCTGTCTGATCACACAAGCATGCTCTCCTGCCATCAGGATGGTCTGATAATTCCATCCTGGCTCGGTGCCTCCCTCCCCTTTCAGTATGTGCTTCATCACATACTTCATAGCGGGCCCTCAGTGCGGAGGTGCGATTCCTCATTTTCTTGGTGCTTGTGGGGGCAACAGTGGGAGGGCTTCTAATGTCCTGGCCCCACTGCTGGACCTCCTGATGGCACCTGGTATTTCTGGCCACTGTGTGACAGAGAGTTGGTACTAGATGGGCCATTGGCCTGATCCAACATTGGCATCTCTTATGTTTATGCGCATGGGAAACAAGCAGCAAAAAAACACCCCCAGCAACTCATTCACAGTTGCATCTGATCACACAGTGACGGGCTGAGCCCACAGCTACAAAGGGATGTGTGATCTCACAACTGCGTGTCAAATTCCTCCGGAGGAAATAGCCTTGCTTCCCCTCTGCTTCAACTGGCGCCTGTGATCACAGCCTGAGTAGACCTTCCTCTCTTAGTTGCACAGAAACTTTCAGTGCTCTTTCAGTGACGTCAGCTTTATTCCCTTGTTACTTTATGTGCAAGGGACCCGCCCACAGCTGGCAGCTAGGTGGAAACTGGGAACCCTACCCACAACAACCAATGTGAAGCAAGCAAATCAGAGAGGTATAATGTTGCCAGTCTCCAGGTGTGGCCTGGAGATCTCCCACTATTACAACTGGTCTGGATAAAATAGCTGATTTGGAGGGTGAAATCTATGGCATTGTACCCTGTGGAGGTGACTCCACACCCCAAACCCCACCCTCCCAAGGCTCCACCCCCAAAATCTCCAGGTATTTCTCAATGCAGAGCTGGATACCCCAGGGGGACCCCCCCCAAAAAAAGACTCCTGCTCAGCTCTGAAGCAGCCAACTAATCCAGCATTTTTGCCAGAGTGAGGGAAGTGTGGGGAGCCCTGTGGAAAAATGTGTCCCAAACAACAAGAGAAGACCTTTAAGTATCCTTCTGTTCTGTGCCCTCTCATTGGCTGTGTTGCTTAAGGCAGACTTTTATCATGCCCCACCCCCAGTGTCCATCAATTCTCTAAGGGGGATGAGTACAAAACCACCCATGTCACTCTTTGGGGAGAAAAGTGAGAGAATAGGGGATGAGGAAAGGGGCTGTCATTGCAAACATTTTAATTATCGTTGACTATCTCCCTTTCATGGACTTTTGGGGATCCCTTCAAAACAGGCAATTGGAGATGTGACTCTCTGGGATCACTGTTATGTTCCTAATGCTTGGTATCAGAATAAGGAAGCAGTGTGGTTTCAGACATTAGCACAGTTTACTAAGCCCAGTTCTTTCTCTCTCTGGAACAACTGGTGAAAAGGGCTTCCTTTCTCCCTGTCCCTGCCCACACCAAGTCCTGGAGTGGATTTGGCAAGTCTAAAACACTTGCTGGGATTGAAGGAGCAGAGATCACACCACCACAAGCATATAGTCTCCAGCTCTTTCTCTTCATGGTGATTTGGGCTTATTTTCCTTGAGTTACCATGACTCCCCACCCCGGGGGGGGGGGCAGCCAGATATGATATCTGACTTTCCTGGGCAGCAGAGACCCACCAAAGACAATGGTGCTTGTAATGTATTGGAACGATTACATGAATCACCTCATAGGACTCCCATGTTAAGCTTCGAGCCAAACCAGGGCTCCTCTGAGCGAACTTCCTATTGGTCGCTTTGCAACAGCGACCAATCAGAACTGTACCATTCCCTGCGATGGAAAGACTCCTATTGGTCTTTAACTCATCAATCTCATTGGTTGTTAAATGTAAATAGGCGTGGCTATATTAGCCCGGTAATGTTTAAAAGGAGGCTAGCTCCCAATGTTAAACTGTTCTGGTTTCTTACTGAGTTGAGTGCTTGTTCGTTACTTCCAATAAA
>NW_015169839.1:93279-126936 GCF_001447785.1 Gekko japonicus | reverse complement strand
AACCTGCTTAAACAGGTTGCATCCAGATCTAACTGACGATCATTCCGAGCGTACAGAACCGCAACCGAAGGTGCGCATGTTTGAAAAAGGAGACAAGGTTCTTGCACGAAATTATGCAAACAGGCATTTATGGCTTCCTGGGGTAATATCCGACTCTGTGGGTACTCGCTGCTGACGATCGAATATGGCGGCGCCACATAGATCAGTTAAGGAGACGTTGGGCTAAGGACAGCGCTGACTCTCCGACGGCTGAATTCCCTGACGTTGAGTGGAGACCCCCAGAGCAGGCGGTGAGTACCGAACTGCCCGGTACTGTCCCTGAGTCAGGGCAGACCCCTGTGTGCGGGGCTGAAACCCCAGTAGAGTTGGTGCCTGAACCAGGCTATATTGAACCCCACACTGGCTCACAACCTTGTGTGCCCATAGAGCCTGCACCGCTTCGCAGGTCTCAGCGTTCGCGGCAAATACCGACTTATCTCAAGGACTATGATTGTAATAAAGTGTTTGAACTAGCTGATGTACAAAGGCATGACTTGACTGTATGTAAATAATAAAACAAAGGTATAATGTTTTAACTTAGGGGGGAGGAATTGTAATGTATTGGAACGATTACATGAATCACCTCATAGGACTCCCATGTTAAGCTTCGAGCCATTGTAATAAAGTATTTTGGAACAGTTGATGTACAACAGCATGACTTGAATGTATGTAAATAATAAAACAAATGGATGATGACTTAACTTAGGGGGGAGGAATTGTAATGTATTGGAACGATTACATGAATCACCTCATAGGACTCCCATGTTAAGCTTCGAGCCAAACCAGGGCTCCTCTGAGCGAACTTCCTATTGGTCGCTTTGCAACAGCGACCAATCAGAACTGTACCATTCCCTGCGAGGGAAAGACTCCTATTGGTCTTTAACTCATCAATTTCATTGGTTGTTAAATGTAAATAGGCGTGGCTATATTAGCCCGGTAATGTTTAAAAGGAGGCTAGCTCCCAATGTTAAACTGTTCTGGTTTCTTACTGAGTTGAGTGCTTGTTCGTTACTTCCAATAAAGCTGAATCACTTGCTGAATCACTCTACGAGTCCTTTGTTAGCGCGATCTAACAGTGCTCCTTAGGTGTCTCTTTATTGGAATCATCAGAGTCCACCTAGGCTTCCTCACAAGTTCCCACGTTTGCCCCTTCATAACCTCAGGGGGCTCAGATGCACCCTGGTGTTGGAGCAGTTCTACCAGGCCTGCCCAGGTGACATCTCCCTTTTTATCCCCGGGAATCACCCATGATAACCCCTCCCTTCCCCAAGCCGTTTTGCTCTCTTGACCCCTTCCTTGCCTTGCTCCACCCCAGCTGGATTTGCACAGGGCTAGCTAGAGGCCCTTGGTGTCCCCCATGCCCCCAGCTAAAGCCTTGGCTTGGCAAACCTCCTGCCCCTGCTGCTCTGCACAGCTGCTGCCTGGTAGGAGAGAGGCTCCCCCTGCTGGGTCCATCAGGCGGCTCCTGCCTTCTGGCAACGTGCCCCGTCCTATCCTGGAGCAACTGCTACCTTTTGTCCAGTAGGCGGGGCCTCCTCTGGCCTCCACGGCTATCTCTGTGCCACAACGACAGCATCACATTGTGAACTCAGAATAGCTAAGTGACATCAACATGCTTGCTACATGATCCCTGTCTGAGATCACTCTGGGGCACAGAAACATCCCAAAGTGGGGGGGGGGATGTCACCAGAGCAGGACAAAGCAAGGAAATGAATAGGAGTCACTTAGATTGAAATGGGGGGAGAGAAAGGAGGAGGGGGAAATTCCTGAAATGTTTTGACCTTAAAATTCGCAGAAGCCAACATTCCAGTAGTTTGCTTCTTAAAAGGAAAAAAAAAAGTCTACTCACAATATAACTAAAATTGGCACATCATCTTGATCCAGGTATCGCAGTACATAAAGAACAGTGTTTGTAAATTGGAATCTGGCTGTGAAGGTAAGTTTCACACCTTCCCAATGTAATAAGGAAAACTGAGAATTTCACATTATAATCAATGGAGCACAAGAGACCTAGACCTATCTTGTTAGAAGCACATGGAAAGAGAAATTATTCACCACCTTTCCAAATGAAAAGAGGCACTGCCAAAATACAAGTGCATAAATTTACTCTGCTGCCTTTTGCATGGTACTAAATAATTTTTTTTGGGGGGGAGCAGCAGCAATTATAGCAAACCCTTTACTACTCTTTGGCTGTTAACAAAGCCAACAGATTATTATTGGCAAAGAAGATTTGGGCCGACAGAAAGTAAAACTGAAGTCTAGTTCCACGGTGAGAGGTCAAACCCCACTTTGTTGTTTAATCCATTTTCAGAATGTCACTTAAAGAAGCTGCCTGTTGCAGGCTGCCATGGAATAAAGAAAGCCAACAAAATAACGGGAAGCATAAACAGTCCCAACTCTCTTTACGTATTACCTTAACAAGGATCTGTAATCAGACAACATGTAAATACCTATAGTGTGTAGTAGGGTTGCCAAGTGAATCTTTGCCGGGAGCAGGGGGCTCCCGGCCAGCGTCCGGTGCGTGTGCGCATGTCACCCGGAAGTGACGGGAGGACGCCAGGCACGCTGGGGGTGGGGCCACGGCCATACAAGGGAAAACCATAGAGTTTTCCCTTGTATGGTCATGGCCCCGCCCCCAGTGTGCCCAGCGTGCCCACGTCACTTCCTGGTGATACGCACGCAGGGGTGGGGTTCCCCCCGGGGCCCAATTCCGTGGCATCAGAAATTGGGCCTCCAAAGCAGGGGTTTACCCACCCCCCGCCCCCACTAGGCAGCCCTAGTGTGTAGGGTTTCAAAGTCCAAGTAGTGGCTGGGTATCTCCTGGGAATTCAACTGACCTCCAGGCAACAGAGGTCAATTCAACTGGAGAAAATAGCCACTTTGGAAGCTGGACTCACATTATACCCTGCTCAGCTCCCTCCCTTCCCCAAATCCTGCCCTCTGCAAACTCCACCTTGAAAATCCCCAGTTACTTCCCAACTCAGAACTGGCAACCTTAATAGTGTGGAATATCTAACTCCTGGGAAGTAGAAGGGTCAGACTTGTTCTTTCTATGCATCTCTGTTATCTGGGTGAGCCCAGGAGTCACATGTCGGGAACCTCTCCATTACACTCATTGCTAATATTCGAGGGAAGCATACCATATTTCTTCTCTCTAGCTTTGAAGCTTTGGGGAAAGGATCATTATCCCCCCAAGGATACTGGAGGATCTGTCCCACTTTACCAAAGCTTACTAGGGTTGCCAACTGAAGTTTGGGAAATTCTTGGATATTTTAGGGCAGTGCTAGGGGATGGTGGAGTTTGAGGAATGGAGGAAGCTCACTGGGGACATGAAAACATAGAGTCCACTCTCTGAAGCTGCCACGTCCTCCAGGGGAACTGATCTCTGTTTGTGCCCATCCCCAATTACAACAGGTCTCCAGGGTACAGAATGAATCCCTCTCTAGTGACCCATAGAGCAGAGAAGCTGAAAAAGAAACTCCCAGAGTTACAGGGTAAAAACATTCCTAGGCAACTCCTCAAGATGACCAGTTACTACCCATTGTGACTAATTAGGAAAGAAGTTGGGTGCTACAACTTTCAGAAAAGAGCCCAGGAGGTCTTGCTACATGCTTCACCCATTGGGCCAGTGGCATGAGGCAATATGCCATTCTCCTCTCCTTCACAGGTCACCAGAAAGACCTGTCCCCTTTTCCCAACCCCTTTTGGGCAGAGGCAACAGCAGCATTCTCTTGCTGAAGGGGAGGGTCATTCCTCCCCCCACTCAGTAAAATTGTCCTCATCTGAATTTTTCATTTTTGAATTACCCAGTCTATTTTTCAAAGCTGAACCGGCATTTAGGAACCTCAATTGTTCTGTTTTCATTTTAGGATTTTGCACAGAGCATGGAAATGGGCAGAGATTGCTACAGATTTCTTTCTCTCCCCCCACATCCTCTCGAAGGCTCACTAAGAAAGGCAATATCCTCAGGGAATAAAATTAAAATTTACAGCTCAATCTGTGTTAGGTGTACCCTAAGCCAATTTATATCCATTCCCTCCCACTCCCCAAATCTCTACAAAGTCCATGCTGTTTGGTTTAATGCAACTTGAAGACTTCATCTCATTTGTTTTGCATTAAAGACCTTTTGTTGCACAGATGCTTTATTAAAACATCCTTCTGAGAAATACATGGTGCCGTTTCACCAAGAGGGTTACAACAAAGAGGAATGACAAGCTTTTGGCTAGCCGGCTTCCATGGGGAATTGGGGTAAGCCTAAATTGTTTTAAATATGCTTATACAAGGAAAACTTGTGTTCTCCCAGCTGAACAGAAGGAACACAAATCTGTCATTAGCCTTTATATCACACAGTGATTCCCCCCCCCAAAAAAAAAAATTAGGAACACTGTATAATATCTCTACCATCTCATTAACAAGAAATGAGCTTTGGTGCATTCTTGATGTTCAGAAATGAGACCATTACTGAGCATTTAAACTGTTAAGACTGAATTACTTGTGGGGTAGTTAAAGAGAAATGTTTGACCTCGAGGAATATCATGGAAATTATGCTATTTAATCTATTGATTGCTACTCTACCGTCTGAGTGGAAATATTTTTAAAACAGTTAGGATGCTGTGGTATTTAAAGTCAAGGAGCATATGGGACAGCCCCGATGCTGGAAGAGTCTGATGGCAAAGAGAGGCTGGGTTGCTTTGGAAAATAACTCTTGCGTAGCAAACCACACAGGAAAGGAAGCTGAGCATTTATACAACACTTTTGAAAGTGCAGCAGCCTGGATCATTTGGCTTTCGCTCATCAGGGCCTGGGAGCTAACCAGGGCTGGTCATGGTCTGGTCTTGGATGGAAAACCACCAAGGAAAAGCAGGGCTGCTGTGCAGAGGAAGGCCATGGCAAACCACCTCTGCTCATCTGTTGCCTTGAACACGCCATGCTTGGGGTCACCGTGAGGTGATTGTGACTCCATGGCACATTCTTTTTTTTCTTTGAAATTGCTTCAGTCATCTTTACAGCAAACCTAAAAGGACACATCAGTGTTCTAATCTCAATAATCCATGAGTGTCTGTAAGCACGAGGTAGACATTTGCTTAAGAAAAAGTTTATGTCAGAGGTTGGATCCAATTCTAGGGTTAGATCCACGTATTCTTGCAGTTCAGTCCTGTGCAGATGTACTCTAGTCTAAGTCAATTGAAACTTAGCAGGCTTAGACTAGAGTAACTCTGTATAGGATTACAGTGTTAGCTACGTGACAGTAACTGTAGGTATTATGCTAGCATCATATGTGACGTGAATGACTAATGCAATATTAGCCATCAGAAATCTATTTACTTAAGTCATTTAGACCCCTATCCGGTGGGACCCAAAGTGTTTAAAATGTCCTCTCCTCCATTTTATCCCATAATAACCCTGTGAGGTGAGTCTGAGTGTGTGTGACTGGTCCAAAGTCACCAGGAAGCTTCCTTAGCAGAGTGGGGATTTGAACCTAGGTCTCCTTGATGCTAGTCTGGCTCACTAACCACTACCCCACACAGTGTAGCAGACCAGGGATGAGGGTGACTATAGAGATAGAATGCTGGGGTCCCTGTGTTGACTCTAATCATACCTGGAAGTGAAACCATGAAAAATTTGTACCATACGAAAGTCCTTTCTGATATTCTGTTTTCTTTCACAGTGGCCGGCTAGGGATGAATGAAAACGTTATGCTGTGAAACATATTTTCTCTTACAAAACAAGTCCCTATTGCAGAAATCTTTTGTGAAGCACTTTATCTAGTTGAAGCTGTCTTCAGCACTGAAAGCAAGTGAGGGTTACTTGCTATATAATGCTGTGGGTCCCCTCCTTTAAAGCAGCTGTTCTAGTCATTATAAAGACCATCTGCAACACAATACCCATTGTAATCTCTTCACAAGAGCTTTGCTATGACAAAGACTGAATTCTTGGGGGGGGGGGTTAAAAAAACCTTGGAAAGTGCTGGTCTTTCATAGAAAACTGTGTACCCTTCAAAATGTCACCATCTGGTGCCAAAAGAAAAAAAAATGAATCTCACCTAAAAAGTCAGAGCGACCCTGGAATGACTGAAGGGAGAACATAGTGCAGAGAGTCATCCTCCAGACCAGGTGCATGGTGTATGCCTACCACACGTCCAATGCTCCCTCTAAGCTGTGGAGTCTTGTGAGCAAAATAAATCTACTTTGTGAGCTACTGACGTTAAAGTTGTGAGCTAGCGATCTGGCTACTGCATAAATTAATTTGCTCTGGAGCCATCCTTCCTGAGCTAAGAAAAAAATGTATGAGCTGGAGGCTAGAAAACTGTGAGCTAGCTCACACTAACTCAGCTTAGAGGGAACACTGCACACGTTCCTCATTTTTGGAGATGTCCATCCTCCTGTTGGATGCAAATGCACTCACCAGTCTAAAGTGGGAATTATGGTATGATCATGAGAGAATAAAATGTTAGAATAATGAAGGACTATCCAAAAGGGGGGGGGGGAGAAAAAGAAGACTTCAAAGGAGTGTGTGTCAGAAACTTTGTTTTGAAAGGACTCGATATTCTTTTCCTTAATAGTCTCCAGAGATATTTGGAAGCTGTGGCTCCCCAATGAGTTTTCTGTTCTGCCAGTACGAATAAATTTCACAGTATACAGCATTCTACTTCATTTCTAGGGAAACACCAAGGTGGCTTGTGTCTGGCTCTTGGGTACACATTCACAGTCAATTTCCTCTTATCCCGAATCCTGTATTGGAACATACACACAGCTCTAAGACACAAGGCTGTCTTCTAAAAACAGTAATATATTAAAAGGGATAGTTAAAACATTATGTAAATCGGAGCATCTCAAGGGGAAGATGAAAGCAACTGCCAATTGCTGCATGTTATCCCAGAATAACTGTATTTTTCCCTTTGTTCACAGAAATGTGTGTGTGTTTATGTATGTGTGTGTATAAAAATAAAGTAAATAAATTATAAAGATTAAGGAAGATAGGAGAAGATAAAAGGTAGGTTGGTTGGTGGGTAGGTTGGTGGGTGGGTGGGAAGGAGAAAAGGAAGTACTCCCCCACTATTTCCTGTTTCTCTTCCCTGAAAGTTCCAATAGTCCTTAATTTCCCATTTCTTTTTGCCTCCTCATGTTGCCACTGTGAATGCCTCCAGTTTTAGGCCACCATTTTCACTTCTGGTATGGATGAGTCACTTGTTTCATTTGTATGCATGCATCTATGTATGTAGCTATTTATATGCTGTTTCTTTCCCCAATGGGGACTCAAAGCAGCTTACAGCCTTCTTTCCCCTTCTCCATTTTATCCTCACAACCTCGTGAGGGAAGTCAGGCTGAGAGATGGTTACCCAAAGAGCTTCCATAGCAGAGTGGAGATTCAAACCTGGATCTTTCAAGATTCCAGTTCAACACTCTAGCCACTGCACTACACTGCACTACAACGCTCTTTATGCAATTTATACATGACTAATATTATTTGCTTGTACAATATGTGTCATTTATACGCATAATGGTGCATTTCATCCACACTCCCTGAACCCCTCAGAACTCCAGTACCCAAGGACTGAGCTTGTGAGTAGCAGTTACCATTGCTCTAGCTGTGGACAATAGATGGATGAGAGAGCCCTGGACTGATTATACGAGGGAACCACAACACCTTGTCCTTAGTATGGATGCCAAATATCCAATCAGGCAAACCTTAGGGGTTTATTTTTTTACTTCATTTATATCCTTTTTTTTTTTTTAATCTCCAAAGTGGCTTCTACCATTCTCCTTTTCTATGTTTTAGACTGTATGACTGGCCCACAGTCACCCAACAAGCTTCCACGTAACAGGGGGTTAAACCTGGGCCTCCCATATCCTAGCTTCTCTAACCACTATAGCTTGGCTGACCCCTGGTGGCCAGCAGTGGAAAAACAAGGCGGCTGCCATCGACGGAGGCTGAGCAACGTCATCCAGAGGCGCGCGGAGCCGGAAAGGACATGGTCGGGCCGAGGACGCCGTCGCCAGCGTTCCCTCCAACACCCACTCTCGCGCCCCTGCTTGAGCACCAGACATCGTGCAGCCAGAAGGAGCCGAGCCGAGGAATGCGTTCACCGTGTCGGTAAGGAAACCCCCCCCCCCCCTTGTACCAATGTGTGGCCGTAGTTAGGGTCGATATAGGTGACTAGCACCCAAGAACTGTAAACCGCCCAGAGACCCCTATGGGGGTTAGGGCGGTATATCAAGTCGAAGGATAAATAAATAATAAATAAATATACCACACTGCTATGTAGTTGTGCTGCTGACTTTCCTTTCTTCTGGCTACCTGTAAGCTATTATCTTTTTTTCCCCAGAGGGCAGCCATGTTGCTCTGTGGTAAAACAGCTAGATCTGAGTCCTGTAGCACCTTGGAGACCAACAAGCTTCATGACTCAATCAGCAAAAATTATGAATCAATCAACACGTATCAGGATTTGTGTTTGGGGTTGTGCGTACATATGAATGAATCCACACCATAAGCTTCTGAGAATCAGAGCTCCCTTCAGCACATACGAAGAGAGGTGGTTTGGTGTAGTGGTTAAGAGCAGCAGGACTCTAATCTGGAGAACTGGTTTGATTCCCCATTCCTCCACATGACGCCAGCTGGGTGACCTTGGGTCAGTCACAGTTCCCTCTCTCAGCCCCACCTACCTCACAAGGTGCCCGTTTTGGGGAGAGGAAGGGAAGGCAATTGTAAGCCTCTCTGAGACTCCTTTGGGTAGTAAAGAAAGGGGTATAAAGCCAGCTCTCTTCCTCCTTCTCCTCTCAGACCCCAACAATGCTGTTGGTCTCTAAGGCGCTACTGGACTTGAATCTAGATGTTCTATTATCTTTGAGGCCAGCTTAGTTTTAATTTCTTATTGTAGGAATGTGGGCATTTTTTAAAAAATCTGGTATGTAGCAGTTTCACAGTTGTTCTGCTCAGTTGCCTACTTTGGGAATTTTGGAAAAGGAGAAGACAAGGTCATATATAAGCAAAGTTTTATGAATCAATAAACACATATCAGGATTTGTGTTTGGGGTGGTATATACATATGAATGAATCCACACCATTCTGCTTCCTTATTTCTCCTGATGCTGTCTCTTTAAATGCTTTTATGAGTGTTTACATGTTTCACACAACTGAACTATTTAGCTGAATTGCTGAAGTGGGGATATAATGCACACAAGAGAACATCTGAGTTAAAAAAAAAATACATTCCATCTAACTCTATAGCCGGTGATCATGCATTTTAAATTCCTAACTGCTCTGGATACAGTGATGAAAAAAACACTTTTTATTTTCCCGCTTAGACTGTAAGCACCAAGCTGTGAGTGCAGCATCAGCTTAAAATCAGTATACAGGCTGCTTATTTTTCAAAATGAAACATATTTTTCACTTAATTGCCTTGTGTGGGAGAAGAGGGGAGTGTTATTAAATTTCAGAACCAAACACACACATACAAAGGCACACAAAGGAACAGTGATATCAACAGCCAAGTATCTATGATGCTGTCCTTTCTGTTCCACAAAGAACTTTAGGCTCGGGGGGGGTGGGGGGGAGAAGGGATCCCCTACTTTATACTTTCAGACAATCAAGATCTTCAAGCTGATGGTCTGACGTCCCACCAGAATAAAGCAACAATACATTCTGTTTACAGTTGAGCTATACATTTCTCAGAGGCTGAAGAGTGCCACCAGAATCTGCAGCTTTATACAGCCAGATTGGCTTCTTGTATCACCTGATCTCTGCTAGGCTGGGAGATGCAGTACCACCCTCTAGCCATTTGCAGTGGTAGCACTGCAGTACAGATCTTCTGTTCAGTCCATGCAGGGAAGCAGAGAGACTAACAGTGCCACCCTAAGCAGTACCATCCTAATGGACTTAGAAGGGTGTAACTCTCCTTAGGAGGACACTTTCAGACAGCATTTCTGTACAGTCTTGGGTAGGGGTGTGCAAAAAAACGTGGCATTTTTTGGGTCCGGGTATACTGAAACCGAAAAATAGCAGTATTTCCCAATATTCCTGAATCCCAATACTGATATGGTATTTAGATTTGGTAAGTATTCAGGATTGCCAAATTTTTCGGCTCCATCATACTCTGTGGGGACCATTTTAGTCAATGCTCCCCATAGGCTATAATGGAGAATCAGTCTGGGGCTCTGGCATGGCTGCTTTTGAGGCAGAAGCACTAAGTTTGCAGCATAACTGCTGGTGCCTCTCCTCAACCCCCCTCCCAAAGTTTAAAAAAATATTGGACCAGTGGGCCCATTTCTATGTACCCCAGAAAAAGCTGCCCCCATTGTTTCCAATGGAGGGGGAAAAGGCATTTAAAGGCATCATGGTCCCTTTAAATTCTTTCTCCGAGCTGTGCAACTCCATGGTGAGTGAACTCCAAAGGCATTTAAAGGGCTCACAGTCCTTATAAATGCTTTCTCCAAGCTGAGAGTTCACGCTGAAGGCATTTAAAGGGACTGAGTGCACTTTAAATGCTTGCTAACTACGAAAAATCCTGAATATTTTTTGGGATCCTTTGAGGTGTCCATTTTCAGACAGCTAAATTAGTGGCCCACTTGGTATCCAGCTGAGGAAATACCAAAAAATACCAATAAAGAATTTTCTGGGTATTTTTTTCAGTTCAGTTTTACCTAGTGAACATCCCTACTCTTGGGAGTAAGCCCTATTGAACAACGTGTGACTTACTTCCAAATAGACCTACTGAGGGTGCTCCCTAGGTCACCCAAACCCCACTACCACTCTCTCCCATTTAAAAGTGCAGTGGTATAATCTTATTATATAATATTGAACATATCATGACTAGTGATTATTTTGTTATTAGTTGTAGATTTTCCGGGCTGTATGGCCATGATCTTGGCATTGTATTACCTGATGTTTCGCCAGCAGCTGTGACTGGCATCCTCAGAGGCATAACATAGAAAGATGGAGTACTCTCTGTGTCAAAGTGAGAAGAAAAATGGTAGGGAGGTAATTTATATCTACTCAGGAAGGTGGGGTAAGGCTGAGTCCTTATCTTGTATTTTGTTATTTTTTTCCCTTTTACTGAGAATTCATTCTGTATTTGGAGCTTCTCAGTATCTTGTTAGTTTGTCATGTCATTGATATTGTGAATTAAAACAATGACCCTGGCATTGATAGATCAAAGAAATTAAGTAGTTTTTTAAATTGTTGTTGTGGGTCTTTTTACACTCCTACAAGAGTCTGGAGATTTTAAATTGAGGCTGGGATGGAGTAAGTAATATAAACTCATGTTCAACCTGGTAGATCTTTTTATAGTATTCTCTTTAAGAATCTTTCAGATTCCCAATATGTTAGAGGTTGGGGGGGCAGTGAAGAATTTTTATTTGGATCAAGTGAAAATCAAAGATGGTGGACTCTTGTATCTCATGAGAGTCTCAAAGGCAGAGCATGGAGATGCATTATTCCATTGATCTGGAAACACAGCGCAGAGGTAAAGGACTATAAAATGGCAGAAAACTCTTCACACAGGAAAAAAAAAGGAAAACATCACAAGGGCTACATGTTTCTAAAATGGATAGAATCAATGGAAGCAAAATACAAAAATTAAGGAGGAGGGACTCCTGGACCTTAAAGAAAGAACGTGAACTTCTACAGAGTAAAAACTTTTTCCCTATAAATCTGTAGCTGAAGGAATGCAAACAGCAAAAGCTGTAAGGAATGTGCTTGCAGGGAAGCAATAGCTATCCAGTTATTTGATGTGTGGCATGGAAATAGTCCCAATATTAAAGCACTCCGATTCAAGACATGTTGACCCAAAAGGCTGAGTGGGACTGTCTCCTGAGTAACTGTACCTGAGATGGTGGCTTTCTCATTATTTTAAGACTAGGGTGGCACTCTGACTAGACCAGATGGGATGGTGGGGAGTGGTAGAAGAAGAGTAAGTTTTTATACTCCACTTTTCTCTACCTTAAGGAGTCTCAGAGCAGCTTACAATCTCCTTCTCTTCCTTTTTCCACAACAGGCACCTTGTGAGGTATGTGGGGCAGGGAGAGTTCTGACAAAGAACTGGCCCAAGGTCACCCAGCAGGCTTCTTCTGGAGGAGTGAGGAATTGAACTCAGTTCTTTACGTTAGAGTCTGCCAATCCGAACCACTGCACCACACTGGCTTAGCTCCCCCCCCCCCCCCCCCGAGTACTTAGCTTGAATCCCTGACAGGTCATGTAACTTTGGGCTAGTCCAGCTCTGAGCCTGAGCAGGGGTGGTTGGAAAGATAAAATGGGATAACACTCATGAATCCTCAGAGCTGTACGCTCAGTGGGTGCACTGTCCCACAGAGAGCAATGATTTGCTGGTATGCAAAAATGACTTCCTTATGGAGGGTGACTCTGGTCTATTGACTTGACCATCATGAAGGAGTGGGAATAAGTCACTCGTTTTCAGAAAGCTCTGGAATGCTTCTATTACCATCGGGGGCCAGTTGGGAGGCTAAAATAGCCTTTGAAATGGGCCCTGCCCAAGGGCCTGACCCCCGACAGAGGGGAGAGGGAGGGATGAAGAGTAGACTGCCTGGCTTGAGGTACTAGCCCCTGCCCATGTTGCATGTGGCAAGGCCAGGGCCACTCTGCACAAGGAGAGCTGGGATGGCCCTGCTGGAGGACATCAGCCCATCAGCCCACTGGAACTTTTCCCTGTGGCTTTAATGGCCAATGCATCCCTGCTAACCAGGTTTAAGATGACAACATTACTACCTTTTAAATCCGCCTTTAGAATCAACCCAGAATATCTAATTGAATAGTTTGCCTGACCGAAGATCCCAACTGTTCGATCACAAAAATTCAAGATCTTTCAACAACTCTGAGGCTGTACTCTTTTCAGTTAGGCTACAGATGCTTCTTCTGGCGAATCTGTGAGCTGGTGCTTCATATCATATTTGGAGACGCTGAAAGAGAGTGGCACAAAATTGGATACCTTATTTTCCTGGAAATGCTGAGGCAAATAAAACCTGGTTAGGTGACATAAAGATACGCGTATGCCTTCATTTACTGCTGACATGGAAGTAATTGGAGCTTTTCATAGCACAGAAACAAGAAATTGGGGCTCATAAACAGAAAGAAAATACAGAGAAAAGGAGGTGACTGAGGGACAAACTGGATTTGATGTCGGCTAGGAATTATGTGTATTTATTCAGACATCTTCCCACTAATATGCAAAGAAGGAAGCGGTGGTGTCTTCCTTCCTTCCTTCCTTCCTTCCTTCCTTCCTTCCTTCCTTCCTTCCTTCCTTCCTTCCTTCTTTCTTTCTTTCTTTCTTTCTTTCTTTCTTTCTTTCCAGAAAACAGACTGTGTTGTTGACAAGAATCAAACCGGCATCCTCTTCTCTTTTCTTTTCCACACTAAGGGTTCATCTTCACACAACAAGTCCTTCTGTTTGTTGGTGAACCAGACAAGGACTTTGTATCACATGTGCAATGGGAGTTTTGTTCCTCCCACATGCACAGCACCTCTTTGCTGCTTCTGACAACAACTCACAAGGAGAAGCATCTGTAGCCTCCTCTCTGATGTTTTCACTTCCTCAACCACCCCATCATGCTATTGGATGCATTATGAAACTTACATGTAGCCTGTAAGTAATGTGGTTCTTACAGTGGTCTAGTGGTTTAGTGTAGTGGTTAAGAGTGGTGGATCTGGAGAACTGGGTTTGATTCCCCACTCCTCCACATGCAGCCAGCCATCACAGTTCTCTCAGAGCTGTTCTCTCAAGAGCAGTTCTCTCGGAGCTCTCTCAGCCCTACCTACCTCACAGGGTGTCTATTGTGGGGAGGGGAAGGGAAAGGAGATTGTAAGCCACTCTGAGACTCCGAGTGAAGGGTGGGGTATAAATCCAACTCATTTTCTTCTTCTTCTTCTCCTCTTCCTCCTCTTCCATGAGATGATTTGAGGAAATGAAAACAATCCCCCTGGTAGGGGAGGCTAGAGCCTCTTTTCCCTGCATGCTGTGGTCACAAACAGAAAAGCCAGAGGGCATCTAGGAAGCACAAAACTCCCATCATATGTGTGGCAGTAAAGTCCTTGTGTTGTTCTCTAGTGAACACAAGAACTACGTAATGGGTAGACAAAACCTAATTTGTAATAAGAAGAGCCCTGCTGGATCAGATCAATGATCCAACTAGTCCAGCATCTTGTTTCACAACTTGGCCAACCAGTTCCTCTGGAGGGCCAACAGCAGGGCATAGAGGCTGAGACATTCCCCTGATATTGCCTCCTGGCTCTGGGATTCAGAGGTTTAGTGCTTCTGAATGTGGAGGTTCCCATCAGTAGTCACCATGGTTATTAGCCACTGATAGACCTATCCCCTGTGAATCTACCTAATCTCCTTTTAAAGCTGTTTATTTCTGTAGCCATCACTACATCCTCTGGCAGTGAATTCCACATTTTAATCACTCTCTGTGTAAAGAAGTTTGGTTTTGACACAAGAAGGACTAGTAGAAAAATGCTTCAAATGACAAAATGCAGCAGATTACAGAAGGGCAGCAGGGAGAGTTTTTCTTTCCTTTCTTGTATACTCAATTTTCAAGAAAATGGACATACCCTCTAACTTTGCAAGGGACTGGAGAGACACAGGAATAAATGCATAAGAATTTAGGGATGCTTGAGTATCAAATGATTTGACTTATGATCAGCTGCTGGTTGTGAGCAGGTATCCAATTCTTCCTCATCCAGCTTGGCTGTTCATGAGCACCTGAAAAGGCTTGCTACCCATCCAACAACTCCGTGACTTTTTATTTTTTGCATATTGAGACTTTCACACCGGCCCCGCAAATGTGAATATCCGGCATACTGAAATTGTTTGTGTCCTGACAAGATACACCTTGTACTTTGTTCTAATGCAAATCACTGTTACTCCAATGTTTTTTTAAAAATTGTTTATTTACATTTTTCCATCTTGTACATACATACATTTGTCTCTTATTCATTAACATTTGGGGGTTATTTATACACATTTTCCTCGTACCATTTTATGGCTTTATGCCATTTCTGGTTAAATTCATCCTCTAACTTTCCAGCCAAAAACATATTTAATTTATCCATCTCTATTATTTCAAAAAGTTTGTTTATCAATTCTTCTTTTTTTGGTATGTTACTCCAATGTTTTGATGTTGCTTAAGAACATAAGAGAATACCGATGTAAAGGCAGAAGGACTCTGAAAATTGCCTTTTTGGAAGTAAAAAAGAAGAAAATGCTCAGAAAGTTCTCTCATACCAACTAACATACTAACACTGAAGCTGAGACAAACAAGAACTCTACAAGTATATTGTTGTACTAACACTTTAATTAATAGCATTTAGTTTAACACGGATATGATCTCCTCCTCTTGGGTTTTTAGTTTAGTGTGGTTATCTTTCCTTTATCCATAGATGTAGTCCCCTTCCCATATATTTTCTTTGTAGTTTTCATAGTCTTATAAAAAATAATAAAAATATCCCCTCGGGGATTTCAAAAGAAGAAGAAGAAGAAGAAGAAGAAGAAGAAGAAGAAGAAGAAGAAGAAGAAGAAGAAGAAGAAGAAGAAGAAGAAGAAGAAGAAGAAGAAGAAGAAAATAAGAGAAGCCATATTGGATCAGGCCAATGGCCCATCCAGTCCAAGACTCTGTGTCACACAGTGGCTGAAATCTAGGTAACATCAGAAAGTCCACCAGTGGGGCCAGAACTCCAGAAGCCCCTCCCTCTGTTACCCAAGCACCAAAAATACAGAGCATCACTGCCCCAGACATAACAACAACAACAACAACAACACTTTCAATTTATTGATCGCTTTTCCCACTCATGCGGGCTCAGAGCGATTTACAGTTACTCAAGAGACAATGGACTAACAATATATTCGTGGGGGATAGGGAAGACAACATACAATATTTAATCACACACACATTGTAGCTGGTTGGAGGATTCATCTGCAGGCTGTATCAGTCATGTCCCAACGGCATGTATTCCGTCGGCTGGCTAATTACATCAGGGCTCTTGATGTCGCACTGCCACACTGAAACCGCATGGCTGATTCGCTCCACTGCAAGGAATGCCAAAACAGATTTTTCCCTCTTCTGATCTTTCTGTGCAAATGTCAGTCCTGGCAGTTAACACCTCCCAAGGGGAGTGGTGTGCCCACCCCCTTACGGGTGGTCCCCAATTTATCTACTTGCCAAAGCTTTCGAATCGCTGGGTAGACGATGAGCTAGGGACAAGGCTGGTTGCTCACACCAGCACGGGGCTAGAACTGATAAAGCTTGGCAGTTCAGATGTTATAGTTATGCAGGATTTACCCTCTTGCGCCACTGCTTGAGAGTTCCTATCTATACCTTGTGGGTAATGGCCACTGATGGACCTCTGCTCCATATGGCATTCAGATCTCCTCTTGAATCTGTCTGTGCTTGTAGATGCCACCACTTCCTGCAGCAGTGAATTCCATGTGTTAATTACTCTTTGAGTGAAGAAATACTTCCTTTTATCTGTTCTAAGCCTGCTGCTAATTTGTTTCATTGAGTGGCCAGGGGTTCTTGCATTGTGAGAAAGGGAGAAAAGTAGTTCTTTCTCTACCATCTCTATCCCATGCATCATTTTGTAAACCTCTATCATCCAGGGCTATTTTTGGGGAGGAACACACAGGAACAGAGTTCCGGCTGGCTTCAGAGTTGACCATGCCCACTACAGCTTAAACCTCTGTGTGCGTGGCTACAGAGGGAAGGCCTGGAGAGTGACCCCCCCCCGGTGACTCCGAGGCGGGTGGGGGGGGCCCCCCTGGAAGGATCGAAGAGGGATTTAAATGCCTCCCTGTGCCTTCCCTGGCCGGCCCAAGGGCCGACTTGCATGGGGGTGTGTCCTAATATGCTAATGATTTTCTGCTGTTGGGTGTGGCCTATTATGCTAATGAGTTCCTGCTGGGATTTTGCTACAAAAAAAGCCGTGCTATCATCAATCATCATTTCTCAAGGCACTTTAACTTTAACTCATCATAATTGGGGTTAACTCTCTAGGATTCCACTGAAACTCTATGATATCACTTCCAGGTTTGATCTCCAATTGTGCCATTGGAGCTATGGTCATTTTCCCCTAATATGGTGGTTTCCCCCTAATAACAGGGGTCACAGACTGTCACCATTGGGAATATCCAGCATGTCGTGGAGACCTGTCTCCAGGGTGTCAGAGAGAGAATGCTCTTTCTTAATATTTGCCAAGAACCCATTTCAGGGATTAAACATGGAGGCTTTTACACACAAACTATTCTCTGTCCTTCGCAGGAAGAAACCCTGATGGACGCACATTTATATGTGCGTAGGACCTCTGCATATGTTAAACAAAAAAACATGTCAGATAGGCAGGGAGCAGTGTTCCCTCTAAACTGAGTTAGTGTGAGTTAGTTCACAGTTTTTTAGCCTCCAGCTCACACATTTTTGTCTTATCTCAAGAAGGATGGCTCCAGAGCAAACTAATTCATGTGGTAGCCAAATCACCTGCTCACAACTTTAATGCCGGTAGCTCACAAAGTAGAATTTTTGCTCACAGGACTCCATAGCTTAGAGGGAGCATTGGCAGGGAGCATAGCTTGTTGCTCTGATCCAGGCTCTGCAATGTTTGCATTCTCCTAAAAATGTGCCCTGAAAAGCCCCAGCCTCCCCTAAATCCCACCGTACTTCCCTTGCAGCCGCATATGACAATCTGTTACTAGTACTACCAGTGTGTTTTGTTACGTTGTTCTCTAACCTATCAGGTGCCCTACAGATGCTCTTTGAATACCAGCTGAATGCTTGTTTATACAAGTTTGTAGAGTACCTTTTGTTGTTGTTGTTGTTGTTGTAGTTGTTCCACTTAGAGCTACTAGAATCCTATTTGAAAGCCACTGTTTGGCTGAAGTCCAAGATATTGTTTTAACCGTTGCATGCCATTGACTTCTTCATATTGCTCAGCTGTGATGGAAGCTGGATAAGCACAGGCGAATGGGAAAGGCAGTACCGTGCTTCTCTCTCTCTCTCTCTCTCTCTCTCTCTCTCTCTCTTGCGCGTCTCTCTCTCTCTCTCTCTCTCTCTCTCTCTCTCTCTCTCTCTCTCTCTCTCTCTCTCTTGCAATTACCCTTAGCAATCTCCAAACTCCCAATTTTCAGCACAAGAACGAGATGATTATTGCAGTGGGATGTTATTTCCCCTTTGTTCAGTATTCTTCCAGCCATTATTTAAAGACTTGGAGTTCTGCTTTGAAACTTTTTTACAGGCTTGGAGCTGTGGAGAAATGCTAGGAAAGAAATGCAGTCCAATGGGGATTGCCAATTGCCAACATGTCCTGTACCTTTAACAGAAACTTAATGGAATGTTATTTAACAGGTGAAGTTATTTACTGCCATGCTAGGGTTGCCAACTCTGGGTTGGGAAATTCCTGGAGATTTGGGAGTGGCGTCTGGGGAGAGCAGAGTTTAGGGAGGGGAGAGGAGGGGAGGGGAGGATGGTCGGCAGGGATATGATGCAATAGAGTTCACTCTCAGAAGCTGCCATTTTCTCCAAGGGAGCTGATGTAGGGTGGGAGTTAGGAAAGTCTTGGAGAGTTTTTTTGGGGGGGAAGCCTGGTAAGGGTGGAGTTTGAGGAGAGGTAGGATTTCAATGACGTATAATACCGCTGAGTCCAAGATCTGAAGCAGCCAGGGTGTTGCCAGACCCCCTGGTGCTGCCAGACCCTGCCCCCAGCTGCCAATTGGCAAGTAGGCAGGAGGCACTTACCAGGAGAAAGAAGAAGGTCCAGGTATCATACAGGAAGTGACATCATCATAACAGTGACATCCACGCAATGCTCTGATATTTAGGAAAAACTCTATCGTAGAAGCTGTTTTTACCATAGAGTTTTTGCCCAAATACCAGAATATTGCAGAAGCATTGCAAAGTGATAACGTCACTTCCTGTGCAAAGCCAGGGACATGGCCTGGGACTTACTCTTTCTCCTCCTAGTGAGTCCCCCCCATCCCCCAATGGTTGTCAGGAGGGACCTGGCAACCCTAATCTTCTCCCAGGAAAGAGATCTGTGTCATCTGGAGATTAGTGTTAATTCTAGGAGAACTCCAGGCCCCACCTGAAGGCTGAGAATGCTACATCATGCCACAAATCACTACAGCTACCCATTTTCACACCTCTATTAAAGGGACGAGGCATTTTTTTGTCTCCAGGCCTGTTGTCTGTCCTAAGTCCAACAGACAAACTAAGCAGAGGGTATCAGTTCCTTGTTTCAAAAACAGATGGTTCAAGTGTGGCCATCTGTGGACAAAAATAAAGACTGGCGAGGAACTCCTGAAATACCTCCAGGCTCTACATTTTAAATAACTATATCATTTGTCCATAACGATCTGATGGAACAGGAGCTGCAGGAGATTGTCCTAGGAGGCAACTGGTGGCTTGGCCCAGGCAGGATCCATGAGAGGGGTCCTTGCTGATGCAGACAAGCAGAATGGTTGCTGATGGAAGGAGTCTGAGAAAGAGGAGAAAAATGACAGTTGGTCCCAGGCAAGCCAATGCTGAGGGCCTCTCACCTGGTCCTCTGATGCAGCCTATAGAACATATAGAACAGCATCTCTCCAATGCTGTTTAACAACTATATGCACCCCCTCACCCAGTTGGTCTGGGTAGTGAGATTCCTTCGGTTAGTGAAAAGCAGGGTATAGAAATCAACTCTTCTGTTTGCTGCTCTGCAGCACTAACTCCAAGCTGAAAATCCTTTCCTTTGCTATCATTTCCCAGATCAATATCAACCTTCCCCAAACAATGTTGTGTCGCTCAAGAAGAAATATTTAGGGAAATTAGGAGATCAAGTTAGGAAAGCAATGTAGGGAGGGTAGGTTTGACCTGGAAGAAGGGGGGAAATAAACACCTTTCCACAGTTCCTGTCTCCATTCCCTGTAAAGAATGGGTTTTAGAGAGACAGAGAACATAATTATAGAACTTAACTTATTATGTGGCCTCATTGAAACTAAGCAGGGTTGGTCCTGGTTAGGACTTTGATGGGAGACCACCGAGGAATTCCAGGGTTGCCATGAAGAGACAGGCAATGATAAACGACCTCTTTAAAATTACAGGCAAAGGGATACTAGCTGAATATTAGGATTTTTTAAAAGTTTAAAGCAAGAGTAGTTCAGCAGTAGGATCAACTGCCCAGGAAGGTGGTGAGCTCCCCCCTCACTGGCAGTCTTCAAGCAGCAGCTGGAGAAACATTGTCAGGGATACATTAGGCTGATCCTGTACTGAGCAGGAGGAGGATGGCCCTTTCCAGCTCTATGATTCTCTGATTCTCTCTGACCTTGAAAACCCTATAGGATCACCATTAGTTGGTTCTTACTTGACATCAGCTTCCACCACCACCACCATGTAAAATGTATATGTCTAGGCCTTGAAGGTATAAAAACACACTTGGCACATGCTCTAAGGCACTCTGTTATTCCTTCATATATGTCAGCCATGGTGCTCTGATTATCCAAAGAAGTATCTCGGTTAGCTAAGTTCCCAGGAGACCTGCCTCACATTAAACTCCAATTTCTCTCTGTAGATGCTTTACAGCCCACCGTACAATCAGAACACATGCAGGGGGAATGTTTTTGTCATAAAACTTGGGTGATAGTAGGCTAGGCAATAAATATTACTTAACATCTCAATAATAATGGAAAGTTCAGTCACCGAACTGTGTTTTCCAATCCGCGGCAATGAATCCTTGCCAGTAATTTGCTGACGTGCCCATTATTCCAACACTTCAGGGGGGCAGAAAGCATTTTTGTTTAGCCATTGCTGTCTCACCAAAGCCTTGCAAGCAGACCTGGGAAAGAATCCAAAACTCATGCAACAGCAGGAAAGAATCATGAACCAGGAATAAATTATTGCTTTAGCTGAAGCATTCAAGAGTGGTTAAATTGCAGTTCTTTTCAGATACACAGGGACCATCTCTCTCTCTATCTCTCTCAGCAAATATCTGGGCATGGATGTATCAACTTGAGCCTAACCAAAATCTAGAAATAATGCCAAGCACCTAGCATAAAGCTTGAGATAAGCAGATGTTCCCAATGTTGTTCGGTGGGGTTGTGTTGTTTTTTAAATGGTATTTTCATCAACAGTTCCAGTTCCCTGCTTTTCCCTGCTGGTTTTATATTTTTATTTATTTATTTATTATTTCAATTTATATCCCGACCTTCCCATGAACAGTCTCAGGGCAGCTAACAGCACGAAATGATATAATATAGAATAATACAATCAAATAATGCAATAAAACTCATTTAAAACATTTAAAATGGGCAGTGCAACACACTTAAGTCCAATTTCTACAGCCAGAAAAATAAGTGGGCCAACACCGAGCCATGGTGGTCTCATGTAGCAGCAGTAGGGAGACCAGCTGGTAGATTCCCACTGCCTCAGCCAAAGGCCTGGTGGAACAGCTCCGTTTTGCAGGCCCTGTGAAACTGTATCAGGTTTCGCAGGGCCCTGATCTCAGTCGGATGCAGGGCTATTTTTGGGCAGGAACGCACAGGAACGGAGTTCTAGCTGGCTCCCAAGTTGGCCACACCCAGCAAGAACTCATTATCATAATAGGCCACACCCAACAGCAGGAACTCATTAGTATTGACTACATTAGGGGTGTGTGGCCTAACATGCAAAGGAGTTCCTGCTACAAAAAAGCCCTGGGTTTTGACAACAAACAAGGTAAAAAGAATAAGAAGCAAAAGGTGGGTGTGGTTGGATGACCTAACTTCTGGTAACACGGGGTGTGGCCTAATATGCTAATGAGCTGTGCTGTCATGGGTGTGGCCTATTATGCTAATGAGTTCCTGCTGGGCTTTTTCTACAAAAAAAAGGCCCTGGTCGGAAGCATGTTCCACCAGGCTGGGGCCAGGACCACAAAGGTCCTGGCCCTGGTTGAGGCTAGATGGGCATCTTTCAGGCCAGAGACAACCCACAGATGGCTATCCACAGAGTGCAAGGCTCTCCAGGGCACATATGGGGAGAGGTGGTCCCATAGATACGTTTGTTTACATTATGTATGCATATTATACATTTTTCTATACGATTTATACATAATGTATATGTATCAGATAGTTATTAATTCGTAATGCTGATTTATTGATGCATGACTAATGTTAGATATGCATACATTTACTGCAGTTTATTATGTTCAAGTAGTTAGATAGTTAAGAAGAAGAAGAAGAAGAGAAGAGATTGGATTTATACCCCGCCCTTCACTACCCAAAGGTGTCTCAGAGTGGCTTACAAACTTCTTTCCCTTCCCCTCCCCACAACAGACACCCTGTTAGGTAAAAGAAGAAGAAGAAGCGATTGGATTTATACCCCACCCTTCACTACCCAAAGGAGTCTCAGAGCGGCTTACAAACTCCTTTCCCTTCCCCTCCCCACGACAGACACCCTGTGAGGTGGGTGGGGCTGAGAGAGCTCTGACAGAAACTGCTCTTTTTCAAGAACAGCTCTGACAGAACTATGGCTTGCCCAAGGTCATCCAGCAGGTGCAAGTGGAGGAGTGGGGAATCAAACCTGATTCTCCCGGATTAGAGTCCGCGCACTTAGCCACTACACCAAAGTGACTTACAAAACAAAACAAAATAAAAATACAAAAGAAACAAACCAGAGAAGGTGGTGAAATTTTATTTTGGAAGATTTTAGGAGTTAGGTTTAATGTAACACAGTTTTTCCAATTGTACCCAGGTTGCTTTGAAATCCTGGTCTGAATACCCTTCACTGGCCTCAAGATGATGTTCTCTCTTAATATGCATCACTGTGTCCTTGTTTCCTACGGGAGTGGGTTGTTATCATGTTGCACACCTGGCACAGAAGTAGAAGGGGATTAGCATCTACCCTGGACATTCACCATGCACCACTGTGTATCAGTTGGCCTTTGTACATATTACTACCCTCCAAAGTCAGTGAGTTGATATTGAAAATTATGGAATGTGCTGAAATGGACAGACTGACAAATATATTAAACGGGAGAAGAATTTATGGGACCGTGGAGGGTGTTTTATGACTGGCTAAAACTTAAGTACTGAGAAAATAAGATTAAATAAAGAATAATAAGAATGATGGGTGTAGTAGTTGTGAAGCTCTAATGAGAAGATTTGCATGCAGAATGTTAAATTGGATTTTTTATATATGCATTTCTGTATCTTTCCTTTCCCCTTCTTTCCCCTTTCCCTTTCTCTGTGCATAAACTAATAAAATTCTTTTTTAAAAAAAGTCAGCTATGGGTAATCACACTATAGGGGGAAATTATGTATTCCTAAATAGTGTGAAAGTCTCTGGGACAATGGTTGGGTCATTCAAATGACCAACTTGTAAAGCATGCTGTCCTATGTTTGTGCTTGCAGTTAAGTGCATCCTCTAAAAGATCAACACTGGATTGAATACGTTAGCTGCTTTTTATACCCGAGTAATCAGTGGCAACAACTGACTGCAAGATTAACTGGGTTAAAGGGAAGACAGAAAGAACACAGAGATAACTAAGTAGTAAGTCTTTGTGTCACACAGAATTCTCTCTTTCTCTCTCATTTCCTGTACTTACAAAAAAATATCTTAGAAAAAAAGAACTGAAGTTTTAGACACTAAAACCTTGGAAAGTATTTAATATTTATTCTCAATAATGCTGCATTAAATATTTAGAACAAATAGCTCTCAAAATGACCTTGTAAAAATGCAGTTTGAGAAACTTGTCTTCAGTGTGGGATTCAAAACTGAAATTTATGAAACC
The DNA here is from genome assembly GCF_001447785.1 of Gekko japonicus. NCBI lineage: Eukaryota > Metazoa > Chordata > Lepidosauria > Squamata > Gekkonidae > Gekko > Gekko japonicus. The sequence continues at coordinate 103,164 of NW_015169839.1, read as the reverse complement.
AAATGGGTAAAATAAAATACTATTACAAATCTCAGATAATTACATATTTCATGACTATTGGGACCACTGAGGCTGGGATGGGCATCACCTTGGAGCCTGACTGATTCACAGGTCTGTTTCATATGAGCTGTTTAATCAGCTTCAGCTGCTAAAGGGGCATTGATTTTGTTCAAGATTTCACACACCGTAATGCTAAAGCCTGCATTGGCAAACAGATTTTTGTGAAGGTTTTCACATACCTTTGAAACACTGTCCTCCCACAACTAATGAAGCCTTCATCTGATTTTCAAAACCTAAGTTGATCTAGATCTCTCTTTTTTACTGTGCTTTATCCTTTAGGTATGTGACTCCTTTAAAAAACTGGCTAGCCTCCAGATGCCAAAATAAGCTAAAGAACCTATATGAATGGGATCTTAGAAAGAATGGCACGTTTTGTGACTGCATCATCAACCACTCAAAGCTATTGCACTCATTAGGGGGAAGACTTAGAAAAGAGAGGGCTAAATGAATCAAAATTGTGGTGGAAAGTGCCATCAAGTCACAGCTGATTTATAGTAACCCCTTGTGATGGACTGTTAAGGGTTAATGCCTCACAGAGTCAGAGAACCTTTGAGTGATAGGCTGTTCAAACAGAATTCAGTGGAGTGCTTTGGTTAAGAAAGGACAATTGGGAATTGACAGTTGAAGAAGAGACAGTTTAGCCCTGACTGTGGACTGGGAAAGTGGCAGAAGGAATGGGTGGTCAACAAGGGTCCCTGAAACACGGGGCGGGGGGGAGGTTGGGCAAAGTGCAGCTTTTGAAAGCTGCACCAAAATAGAGACGTGGTGGCGGGATCATACAGATCCCGTGAGCCGCCGCGCAATCGCTCCCTGGCACTATCAGATGCCGGGGAAACCGGGGAGAAAGCGACGGGAGGCTGCCGAACTGCGCATGTGTGAGCATGCGCAGTTCGACCAGGAGCCGGGGATGCCCCGGCAGAAGGACGTGCCAGCGATCCCACGGCCGCGCTTGCCCCGGCTGTTTTGGTAAGACCTCCTCTGGAGGTGGTGTATTTTTGATACGGGTTTTCGGCTGGAAGGGACGGATCAGGGACGGGTGCGCAACGTTTCCCAGATGTTGCGGTGGGATCGCGCCCGTTTGCTGTGCCCCCGATCCATCCCTCTCCCAGCCCAAAACCTTTCATGTGACCGGGGCCACCGATTCCCATTCAAGCCAAAAAGGGGAAATTGCCCAATGAGAAGGGAGATAGATCTTGAGAGAGATGTGTTCCCTGGTCTATATATATAGAAGGATTTGGGGAACTTTGTTGAACGTTCCTGCCTCCTGAACATGAAGTGTCAATGAAACTCAGAAACCTATGCTTGAGAGTTAAAGTAGAAACTGAAAAAAAACCCTCTTTCCTCAAAGTTTCAAAGACCTTGTTGAAAAGCAAAAACACTTACTTGTTGGCAACATATTAGCTGGATTTAGCATGTTATGAAATTACATCAGTTTTTATTACTGGTTCACCTCATACATCCTTCCCTGAATCCACCTGACCTTTTCCCTTCCAAGTTAAATAAAATATTTTGTTTATTTTTGAACTTGCAAAAGCCTCTCATGTGCAATTACAGGAGTAAAATATTAGCAGGTGATTTTGTATCTTCCCTCAAGTTCTTTGGCTGGGCCAGCATCAAAATATATAATAACATGACCAAATGGTACAGCCATAGACCAACAAATAAGAAGAAAATAGATATAAGGGCTGCTCAGCATAAAAGAAGAAACCAAGGGAAAATAATGTGTGTGAGGGAGGGAAGACAGCAAGATGACCATGCCTCTCATGGGGTTTCAAGTCAAGAGATGAATAGAAGAAGAGATTGGATTTATACCCCGCCCTTCACTTGGAGTCTCAGAGCGGCCTACAAACTCCTTTCCCTTCCCCACCCCACAACAGACACCCTGTGAGGTGGGTGGGGCTGAGAGAACTCTGACACAAACTGCTCTTTCAGGAACAGCTGTTCCAGAGCTTGTGACTGACCCAAGGTCACATCAGCAGGTGCAGGTGGAGGAGTGGGGGGAATCAACCCAGTTCTCCCAGATTAGAGTCCGCACTGTTAGCCCAAATGCTTCATATTGGGCTATTTCTGGACTGTTATATGAATAAAACTGATGCAAAGGGCTAATAAAAAGAGACTGTGTGATACAGAGTTCACTCTGAGGGCACCCAGAGAAGACATACCAGCTGAGAGTGATAATCTGCTGAATCAACGTCGTTCCAAGAGGTGTCCCAGTGTCTCCTGCTCATTGTGTGTGAACAAACACAAGGTTTTCAGCAAACACAGAAACTCATTAGTTAGCCCAGACACTTGGTCTCCAGATGAGAGGCTTATTTCTGAATTCCCCCTCTGCCAAACTACAATGGACTTTCATTCCACATGGAGAATCCACATGGCGAAGTGATGATTCAGCGTTACTGTTGCCCCTGCACGTACATCTTGCCCCCACCCAGGTACCAATGATCAAGTTAATCAATAGATGGGAAATTGACCCCTTAACCAATCCCTGACCTGTAGGGGAGGGCCAATTAGTAAGCCGCCGGAGCCCACCCCCTCTTGCTCGCAAGCAGCTTTAAAACTTAGAACACAGGGAGAGACCTCACCTTTCCTCCCTTTTACCTACGACCCCTGTTAGTCTGCTTCTCCTCTCAAATACAGCTTTCTATACCAAAACCCCTGCCTCGCTTTACCTTAGTCTGCAGCTAAGGCAATACACGTGTTCTCAGCTGGTCTGGTTACACGTGCTTCTACCATTTTCCTCCCCTCCCACCTACCTTCCCGCTGGAAGCTTTAGGAGCCATGCATCGCCTGAGGTAAATATATCCCCTCAACGATATACGTGCTAATGCGAAAGTACTTTACCAAATCTATCTGTTTTTACTTAGCTCTTGTGTGTGTGTATGTTATTGTGTGCTTTGAATGATACATAGTAAACCAAAGAGAATTTTACTTCTGTCTCTGTCTCTTCATTGGAAGCGTATTGGTGCAGCCCATCCTCCGTAGACACTGACCAGAATCCCGATTAATAAACTGTTCCAATTGTCTCTCCTAAAGAGCAATTCGGCTAACAGCACACTTAACCACTACACCAAACTGGCTTGCCATTTCTGCCTCTGTAAACCAATAGGGGCAAGAATAGAGGTGGCTTGCCATTTCTGCCTCTGTAAACCAATCCATTTCTTCCTTGGTGGTCTCCCATCCAACTACTAACCAGCCTCTAAGATCTGACAAGATCAGGCTAGCCTGGGCTATCCAGGTCAGTACTATGTTCTCTGTTTCAGACTTCTGGGAAGTGTGCATGGAGCCTTACCTCTGTCTCCACAATAGCAGACAATAACAGGAAACAAGGTGCCAGTGGTCTCTTGGCATCTGACTTCTGTGGAATGCTTCTCACACCTCTTTTATAAAGCTTAAAACAACCAGCCGATTGATCCTGAACATAAAACTAAGAAGTAGAACAGCAACAAGCCAGTGTGCTCATTACAATAACAGCATGGTTTTCTTCAACAGCAAGGCAGGACGTTTGAAATTGGACTCGCAACTAACTGTGTATATTACAGGAATTATATTACATTTAGGCTGTCACTGTAACTAATGTTTGCCGTCCCTTGGCTTGCCACTAACTTTTGACTTGCTTCCAAGGGTGACTGTAAGGTTGCATTGCAAACAGTAAATGGATGCCCCAGGTAGCTCTGGGGAAGCTTTTTTTCTTTTTTTTTTAAACAAATGAAGACAGATCATTCCTTTGAAAAAGCTTCCTCCCTTTCAGTGTGTGAGCGTGTGTGTGTTTAAATGAGACTATACAGTGGCCACTGAATAAGAGATACTGTCCTACAGAAGGGATTCTTTTCTAGTAAGAAGCAAGCACAGTTGGAAGAGTATGCTAAGTTAATAGTAGTAAACTGAGCACATTTCCTTTGATACAGAACCCACAAGGAATTGAGAAGCAGAGTGTGGTGGAACGAAAATGACTTGGATGCCCTCCAGTGATGTTACTTTATTCTAGAGGGATGTGGGTATCTTTACTAAAGACGTTCTAACCCGAAACTCAAACTCAGTGTCCACAGAATCCCCAAAAGCTTGACCGAGCCGTTATAATTTCTTTAGAAGGTTCTGTAAGTCCTGAAACCTTAACATTCCTCAGACATTTTGCTTTAGCAAGAAACTTCACGTACGCATGAACCCATGCAGTTATCTTATGTGGAGTCAGGGCAATGGCCTAAAGAATTCAGGATTGTCTACTCCGATGTGAAACAGCTCTCCAGGGTCTCAGCAGAGGTCTTTCGCCTCACCTCCTACTTGATTAAAAAACAACAACAACTGGAGATGGGTATTTCTGATTTACCTGTTCTCATTAAGAATCTGTCATTATGGGGTTTCCCAACATGGTGCATACCAGTATCTCCCTTGGTGCCTGCCAAGTGTGTGGGACCATTGTAAGGGATTGTTATTGGCTGCCCTCATGCAATGAAAGGGTTGTCACTTGAGGATCAGGAGGACTGATAAGCACTTGGGCTTTCCTTAATATTTGGTTCCCTTTCCTTTTCAGGCTTTTCTTCTTTTAAGGAGGTGTGAGGTATTCCTTTTGGCTCCACCTACTGTGGCAGCCATTTGGGGAGAGTGCTCACCACCAGTGTTCCCTGTAAGCTGAGTTCGCGTGAGCTAGCTCACAGTTTTTTAGCCTCTGGCTCACACATTTTTGTCTCAGTTCAGGAGGGAGGGCTCCAGAGCAAACTAATCTATGCAGCAGCCAAATTGCTTGCTCACAACTTTAATGCCAGTGGCTCACAAAGTAGAATTTTTGCTCACAAGACTCCACAGCTTAGAGGGAACATTGCTCACCACTCATTTTCAAAATCCCAAAGGTGCCTGGAGACTCAAAATTGTTGGGGACCCCTGCTCCACTGTATCAATCATGCCATGGGGGAATTCATCTAGCTATCTTTCTGTCTGTCTCTCATTAGTGTCCCTGTTCAACTCAGCCCGGCTTTCAGAGCCTTTAGTTAATTTGTGTCTTTCTCTCACAGTGCAATCCTTAGCAGCCTTCCAGCCTTCTAAGCCTTAGAAGGTATAAGTCTGTTTAGGATTGCACTGCTAGTTACCTGTGTGCAATGGACACGTGATGAAAGACACATATATGTTTCAAGAATGTTTTGGGGTGTGTTGTTTTACCAATACACAAAAGCAAAAGTGTGCACAAGCAAAACACTGCACATAAAATATCTTGATGCCCGCATATGTATCAATGTGCAGCAATGCCTTAACGGGGGGAAAAGATATAGTTTAACTGAACTGAAAGCTGACAGAAAGCATGCATGTTTCAGTGACAATATGTTTGCCCATAAGAATCTTTTGGTGTAGTATTTTATTTATGTCCACCTATCGACCTGCATACTTCTTGAAAAACACAAAACAAAAACTTATTTTTTGGAGAATGTGTGTGCATCAGTAAAATACCACACAAAGGCTTTTGATACAAAGACATGGGTAATGTAGAGAAGATACATATGATATGAACTGAAAGAAGGTAAGGATGTGGCAAACCGATTATACTACAATTTGAGAATTAATTTTAGAAATGGTTCTAGTTAAACCAGCATTAAGAAAGTACAACACAGTGCAACACAATGGGAAATAAGATTCTGGAACAGTAAAACAAAGGAATGGTGGAAATCCCTAGGTGCACAGAAAGAATACATATATTCTTATATATATATATATCCCCACACAGACTTGTGCTATGGCTGCATTTGGAAATCCTTCATGTCTGGATCAAGCAACCTAGTGAGGTGGAGCCTTAGGGTATTGCAGGCTCATGGGAATAGTCTTTCTGACTCTCTGTGAAAGATGAAGGAAGTATCTAACCAGCTGCCAATGCTTAATTCATATAAGCAATTCTTTTGGGTTCCCAGTGAAGTTAGCGAAAGCAGCATTCTTTCTCATTCAGTAGTTGGTGAAGAGAGACTAAACGGCTGGGATGAAAGTGTTCTCATGTTCCAATTCTGGAGTATATAGAGGCACAAATAATAACTGAAATAACACAAGGAAGGCCTCTTAGAGCAGTCCAGACTGAGCTTTCTATCTCTATAAATTAGGGTTGCCAAGTTGATGCGCGCGCCGCCAGCACGTCACCAGAAGTGATGTGCGATGTCGATCATGTTGAGGCCGTGGCCCCGATCGTCGGAGGGAAAACCATAGAGTTTTCCCTCCAACGATCGGGGCCATGTCCCCAACGTGATCGATGTGGTTGCGTCACCTCTGGCGACACAGCCATGCTGCACTTCAGGGGGCGGAGTTCCCCCCGGGGCCCGATTCCGCGGCAGCAGAAATCGGGCATCCAAAACAGGGGTTTACCCACCCCCTGCCCCCACTTGGCAGCCCTACTATAAATCAACATGGCATTCATGGGGAGAAGCAGGGTAGAAATAGCCAGTCTATACATGAAGGCCACCTGTCGTTGTGAGGATGAAAATGGGAGGGGGGAAGAATGTTGTAAGTTCCTTTGGGTCCCACTGGGGAGAAAAGCAGGATCTAAATATCTAAATAAACAGGGAAAGTCCTCCTTATTTCTATTTCACCCTTGCAAAGTCCATTATTTAATATAAAGGGGGGGGGGGGAATCCTACATTGGTTTTCTGTTAAGTCATACCCATGCAGAGAACAAGTAATGCAGAACTTCAGTGTAAACAATTCATATCAACATTGTACTGTGGATATATACAGATCCTGCCATAATTTTATGTTGCCAGATGTCCCTTCATTTTGCTTTGTCCGACAATATTACACATTTCCCTCCCTTCTCCAAATGTGTGCATCTGTTATAACTTTGTCCAGTAGTCCACCTTTGTTACAATTAGGCCACCAGAAGATTTATCTGAGCTATAAATCCCGTTGTTATAAAAATAGGAAAGAATGCAAGATGTTTAATTAGCAGCATTACAAAAATTCAGAGAGGGAAGGAGAAATGGTAAACTGCTGATTTGGTAGTAGGGTGGCCAGGTCCCTCCTGGCAACCAGTGTGGGATGGGGGGGGGACTTACCAGGAGCAGGAGGGAGGGAGGCCCAGGCTACATCACCAGTGATGTGACAATGTCACTTCCAGCATGTAGCAGAAGTGACGTCATCGTGCTGTGCTGTCACCATGATAATCAGGTATTCAGGGAAAAATTTTATTGTAAAAATGGCTTCTACCATAGAGTTTTTGTCAAATGCCAAAAGTGACATCGCTGACATGATGACATCACATCCAGTGAATGCCAGAAGTGACATCACCACATTGTTGGCAACATAGCCTGGGCCTCCCACTATCTCCTGGTAAGTCCCCCCACCAGCCAGCTGATCAGCAGCTGGGGGCGGGGCCTGGCAGCAGAGGATCCCCTCGTGGAGTCAGGGGATGGCAACCCTATTTGGTTGCAGGGATGTGCAGACCCAAACATGTAGGGGCAGGAGCAGGCCCATTGCCAGAAATTTTTTTCTTAGGGGGACAACAGGGGGGCATTTTAGTACAGTGGAGCTGACTACATCACAGGGTTACGGTTGTTAGGGAGATATAGAGGAGGAGAGAATGATGTTGCAAGCTGCTTTAGCTGCCCATGCAAAGGAGAAACAGCTGAATAAAATAACCTCATATGTCTCTCTAGAAGTAGGGTTGCCAGCTCCGGGTGGGAAAATTCTGGAGATGCCACCAGGGGGAGGCCGGAGTTTGGGGAGAGGAGGGACCTTAGTTGGTATAATGCTATTTAGTCCACCCTCCAAAGTAGCCACTTCCTCCAGGGGAATGGATGTCTAGTCTGGAGATCAGCTGTCACTCCAAGAGATCTCCAGACCCCCACCTGGACGTCAGTACCTTTCAAAGCAGCCCAGCTCTTATGACATCTGGTGGTCCCTCCTGAGTCCAGACAGTGGGGGCTTTCATTTGGGAGGAAAGGAAGGGAGGCAAGGCAAGGCTCTCTATTTAGGGTGGTTAAGACTGATTGTTGAAAAATCATGGCGGACAGAATGAAAGTGGAAGGGGGAGAAGGATGAAAAAGTCAGTTTCTCTTAGTTTTAGCTCTTCTGCTTAACAGCAGTTTTAAACTTCAAATGCCAAAGCTGTCTGCAATTTAAAAGCATTCAGGCTTAATGTTGGCAAAGTTTAAAACACAGAGAATCAACAAACTCACCACCCGGCTCTTACCTGTGGTGGCGCCTCTTTCCTCCCCATGTCTAGTATTAGAAAAGTGGTTCCCCCCCTTCCTGTTGTATCTTCCTTCTACATCTGAGAATCTGAACCTGATGCTGAAAGGTGCATTTTCCAGTAACAACAAGGCAGAGGAAAGGAAGCAACTTATCTGTGCTCACTTTTGTGGTTGGGATTTTGAACAGTGAAGTTCGGTGATTTAACTTCCAGTTTTGCCATCATAAGTGGATAACACAAACTAGGGGCGAATCAGTTTGGACACAGGCACAGCTGTAATGCCAAGGACATTCTGCCGTCAGGCATCAGCCCAACTTTGCCCTGCTGAGTCGAATCAGCACTTTCAGAAGTAGCGCCTCCAGAGAGAATAGCAAGAGGCCTCTCTGGAAGAGGAGAGTAAGCCATTTCTAAACAGTGGGAATGAGACAGATTAGCAGCAGGCAGAGAAGGGGATGTGGAGGAAATGCTGCTGATGCCCTTTAGAAAGAAAAACAGAATAGAACAAAAGAGTTCTTGGTGCATTTCAAGGGTTGGATTACAATGACAGATGCCTATGAAATTCATCTTTGAGTGAAATGCTGAGGCAAATTGAAAGTTCCTGATTTGGTGAAATATTTTTGGCTTTCAGAAGGAAAGAGAAATATTTTCAAATGTGATAAACATAATTTTACAAGGTTCTTTTTCATGAACACGTTGATAACATTGGCAAAACAGAAATCTTGATGTGAGTGTACATACAATTGTATCTGCTCGGCTTTTTGTGTGATATAGGAGTGCATTTGTACATCGTTTAAATGATGTACAAAAATGGATGTAGATTGGGTGCGTTTGAGCACCTGCCAGTTTGGAATTGAGGAGCTGATTGTTCTGTAAACTGTTCAGATTTGTCCACTTTGAGTGATTATGTTGCCTTCTCACATGGTTATAATGCTACTCACGTGCCACTACCTGCAATCATAAAAGGCACATAGTTAAAACTGCAAAGCTGAATTGAGACTTAATATTTTGGTGTCATTCTGTGTCTTTGTTGTCTGCTCATTATGAACATAAATCCACTTTCCCTCTATGTTTACTAACACTGGGAGGAGTATATCTATGTTTTCACCCCAGTTTGAGTCAATATATGCCATTAAACCTTGGTGCCAACTTGGGGTAGAAATAGCATAATGGTGATTTAGTACCAATGAAAATGCCTACCATGGCAAACCATTCAGAAGTTGACAATTGGAATGACAGCAAATGACACATTCAGCAGAAACTTCAGCTACACCAGTGGTGGGCAAACTCATTAGTCAAGAGAGCCAAATATCAACAGTACAACAATTGAAATTTATTTTGAGAGCCAAATTTTTAAAACTTAAATTATATAGGTAGGTCCATTGTTATTAACTTAATTAGGGTACTCCTAAACTGGCCTTTGCTAAAAATGTCCTCAGTCTGATTGAGGTACGTTCGCTGAGGTCGACCCCTTCCAACTCTCCCATCCACACTCGTCTTGTATACTTAAGAACATAAGAACATAAGAGATGCCAATGTTGGATCAGGCCAAAGGCCCATCCAGTCCAACACTCTGTGTCACAAAGTGGCCAGAAATACCAGGTGCCATCAGGAGGTCCACCAGTGGGGCCAGGACATTAGAAGCCCTCCCACTGTTGACCCCCCCAAGCACC
>NW_015169839.1:68767-92024 GCF_001447785.1 Gekko japonicus | reverse complement strand
GGCCAAGGCAGCAGGAGGCAAGAAGCCTGGGCGAGCTGGGCTCCTCCATGCCTGGCAGAAGATGAGTTGCAGAGGCGAGAGGTGGGCAAGCAGAAGAGGCACTCAGTCAGCTGCACAAGCTGCGTGCAAAGAAACTCCCGCCACCCCAAGCTTCAGGGCTGCCTTGTTAAAGGAGTGCGGAGGCCAGACTCGCAAATGAGAAAAAGCAAGCTCAGGGTTCGTGGGTTGCATTTTGGGCTGTGGAAGAGGAACCGGCTCCATTCCTGGAGTTCTCTCGAGTTCCTGCGCTTTTGGTTTTGCTTTTTGCCAATCCGCCTCCCAAGACTGCTCCAGGTGCTCCAGCCTGAGGGCTGCTGGGGCTTCTCGCAGTTCGGCCCCATTATATCCTATGGGCCATTGAAGTCAATGGCGAAAACATAGGGTGTATTCTGGAAGCTGGAGGGGAGGGGGTTGGAGGGAGAGGCTACAGAATTGCAGGGTAGCTGCTGGAGCCTCTCCCCAAGATACCCACCATGTTTCAGGAACATTGAACCAGGGGGTCCAATTCTACAGGCCCCCAAACAGGTTGCCCCATCCCCTCCATTGTTCTCTATGGTGGGAAAAAAGTAACTTTTTTCCCACCATAGAGAACAATGGAGGGAATAGGCCATCAGCGCCTACAGCGGAAGAGCCACACTCAAGGGACCAAAGAGCCGCATGTGGCTCTAGAGCCGCAGTTTGCCTACCACCGAGCTACACTATCAAGTCACTCTGAACAAAAGCCCATGTTGCATCTGATCAAGGAAGTCAAGCAAACTGAACGTGCCTGGTGATCATGTTCATGTCAAAATTCACAGCATGCCTAGCCTGGGTACAATCAGACAATTGCTTTCAGAAAGTAATTATACACAGTAAATGATTCAAAATTCCATAGCAGTTTCCTAGTTTTAGCACAATAGTGTAGACCCCAGTCCCTCGTAGTTTTTCTAAGTAACTTTGTGAAATATTTAGTACTAGGAAAAAGGCCCGTTGTGGAAATAAATACAACCGCCTCTAGAAAGAGGCTCTGGGTGGGTGTCAGTGTCAATTTGCTGTGGCGACTTCAGCAGGGTATAATGACACTGAGTCCACCATTTTCTCCAGGAACTGGTCTCTGCTACCTAAAGAACAGTTGTAATTTTGAGTGATCTCCAGCCGTCCCACGTCTCCTGAAACCTCACCCTCTCCAGGCTCCATCCCTCACATCTCCAGGAATTTCCCCCCTGGAGTTGGCAACCCTATCTCCTTCCCAGCCAATCATCAACCTACCTTTATTTTCCCCTCACTCTTCAACTTTCCACCCCCCACACACCTGCAGCCTCTCCTGTGCTCTGAAACCCTGACTGGTACGTCACATTGGCTGTCATACGGGGGCCACCTCAGCAGCATATAAGGATACAGAGCCCACCATTTTCTCCAGGGGAACTGATCTCTGCCATCTGGAAAGCAGTTGTAATTCTGAGTGATCTCCAGCCCTCACCTGGAGATTGGACACATTTTACCTCAGAGCAGCAAAACTGTTTAGGATGTTAGAGGCAAAAGCCAATCAAGTCACATATGCAAATGACCTCTGTGTTCCGAGGCAGAGGCCAATGAGGCTGCATATGGCTATGGGGGGGGAGAGGATTAGCAAAATGTTTCGAATGTTGGAGGCAAAGCAGCCAGTGGATAGGGAGACCCTCTGAATGACAGATCAGAGAGCAAACTGATTTTGGAACATGTGGAATATTCTAGAGAAGTGCCACCACCATTTGGCTTTTATTTATAAGGGAGATTGCCTGAATAGAAAAGCCATCTTGAATAATTCACTTTTGTATCATTTGTGGAAAGCCATGAGAGTGGGAGCCTTCTTGGCCTCTTCAGGCAGGCCATTCCACAAGGCTGGGGCCACAACAGAGAAGTCTCCTCCCAAAATGGAAAATAAGGAAGAACACAATCTCAGGATGAGATTTCAGTATGGGTCAGACCCTGGATTTTGGGCGTGGCTTGGCCTAGATGCCCTCTACCACCTGTTCCACTAAGAGAACATCTGGCATCACTATTCCTGTTTGTTCTCTTGCCTCATACAGACAGAGGCAAAAGCAATATTACATTTGTCTTGAAAGCTGAGAAATGATGCTATCTGGGAGCAGAAGCAGCCAACACCAAAGAGAAAAAAGTAGCAGGGGAGCAATTGTCAGCAGATGATCCTCCTCCTTCTATTTCTTGCTCATCAGTATGGGCTTGGAAAGAGCCCAAATAGCTCCAGAGGGGCATGAGAGACCAGTTCTCTGGTGACTACCCAGCAGTGCTGACAATCATAGCAAAGGAACAGAATAATTAAAATCCACTTTTAGCTAGAACACTACAAGCATGTCTCCCTAAATGGGGGTTCAAGATGTTTGGACTACTGGTAATATCTAGATACCTGCCCTTCTGAGATTTACCTAAAGGAAAACAATTCAAGGGAAATTTGGAATTTCCCGTGTGTGCAAGCATTTGAGGATCATTGTTGTTGTCGCCATTATTTTGGCTAGAAGAATGCAAAATGTGTCTGAATAAGACAAGTAACATTCCTCTAGAGGCCAGTATCCCCCCCCCTCCCTTAGCTCATGCATTCTTAAAAGAAAAAAAAATGTTTCAAGGTACACTTTGAAAAAGATTCAATTAGCATTAACCTGACAATTTCCATGAACAGCCTAGGGAGATTTGGGCACATCATCCACTACATTTTCTGAGAATCGATACCATAATGTCGTACTCTGGCAGCTGCCTACTGATAGAAGGTGGAATGAACAGGGAAAAGCAGCTATAGACCTCGGGAGATAATCTGTCCTTATTTTTGGTTCTGTTCCCTGGATTCTCTGTTATGCTTATCTGATTACTAGGGAAAATTGCTTCCCTTTTCTGTTCCCTTTTTGAAATTTCAAACAAATTATATGCAATTGAAACATTAGCCTTCTTGGTGGTGCTGAGATTAAATTTGGATGCTGTCAAGCTCCTACCAGTTAGTGTACCAAACAACCACAAGAAACAGCTGTGACAGGAAGAGGAATACTGAACTAATCAAATGTGTTCCTTCAAGAACTTGACAATTCCAGAGGGAGAGATGTATATTGTGACATGTGGCACAATGTTTTTCTTAAGTTTCTCAGGTTGGCATGCAGAAGTGTGCCACCTACTGGCATTTGAAGAGAAACTCAACCTGAATCGATGGTTCCACTTCATAAAGGTGAAGTAAGAAAGTATTGTTTGGTGTAGTGGTTAAGTGCACGGGCTCTAATCTGGGAGAACAAGGTTTGATTCCCCACTCCTCCACTTTCACCTGCTGGATGGCCTTGGGCAAGCTGTAGTTCTGATAAGAGCTGTTCTTGAAAAAGAGCAGTTTCTGTCAAGAGCTCTCTCAGCCCCACCTACCTCACAGGGTGTCTGTTGTGGGGAGGGGAAGGAGTTTGAAAGCCGCTCTGAGACACCTTTGGGTACTGAAAGGCGGGGTATAAATCCAATCTCCTCTCCTCTCCTCCTATGCTTAGACATATTTCTGGCTTCTGCCTGAAATCCCCCAAATATTTCAATTTCTTATTTTCTGCCTGATGTCTGGGACTACATATGTATTCCATTTAATATTTCCAAAAGGTGTGGAAATACTCTAATCCTAACAACCTTGGTACCGCCATGAGTGAGTCCTTCAGTTCCATGGGGTTGTATATGTAGAACGAGTATACAAAACGTCTGTTCTGGAAATATAGACACTGTTATATATATATATTTGGCATCCCCGGAGGGATATATATTTTTTTATATAAGACTACAAAACTACAAAGAAAATATAAGGGAGGGGGCTAACATCTAAGGATAAAGAATAGATAACCACACTACACTAAAAACCCAAGAGGAGGAGATCATATCCATGTTAATCTAAATGTTATTAATAAAAGTGTTAATATAACAATATACTTGTAGAGTTTTTGTTTGTCTCGGCTTCAGTCTTAGTATGTTAGTTGTGTGAGAGAACTTTCTGAGCATCTTCGTGGTAGTTGCTTCAAAAAGCAATTTTCAGAGTCCTTCTGCCTTTACTTCGGTTTTCTGTCTCTGAGATCATATGTAACTTTCGCTGCGCCTGCACCCGTTTCTACAGCAGAGTCCTCTTTCGTTCCAGAGGTAGCAGAGTCACTTGATTTCTATTCTTCATCTTTGGATTCCTCTTCCATTCCCAACTGGCGTCTCAGAAATTCTTTGGCTTTCAAAGTGGAGTCAATCTTTTCTCTTTTGCCGTTGATTTTAAAGATGACATCCTCTGGGATCGCCCACCTGTATGAAATTCCGTTGGTTTGAAGAAAATAAATTAAGTCCTTATAGCTTTTCCTCTTTTGGTGGATTTCAAATGGAATGCCTTTTACAGTTTTAATGCTTATATTCCCTATTTTCAGTGGAGTTGCTGAAGTCACTTTTAAAATAGCATCTCTGGTCTGTGTTCTTGAGAATCTGACCACAATTTCTCCAGGGAGGCTATTTTTTTAATATAATTGGAGTATGGCCTATAAGCAGTCTCCATCTCTTTTACCAGTTCATCCGCTGTTAAGCCTATTACTGAAGCTATGATCTCGCTGAGCAGTTTCCTCAGATCCTTCGTTTGCGATTCAGGAACTCCCTGGAATCTGAGGATCATGTTAGCTTTTTCCATTTGTAGCTGTAGCAAACGGTTTTCTTGGAAGTTTTGTTTTGCTTCAACTTCCCCCATTCTTTTCTTCATTTTCTTGTTTGTGGTGTCTATCTCTTTAATTTTCATGGTCGTTTGTTCCATCTTCTTTGCCGTTTCTGCCAGTTGTAGCTGCTGGGATGTGAAGTTTTGATTCAGCAAGGTCAGTTGCTGGTTAATACCATCAAGTTGCTCCATCACCGGCTTGAGCATATCCGCTAACATTTTCATGACGTATGCTCCCTCTTCCGGTTTTGGGCTCTGACTACCCACCGGTTTCGCTTTAAACTTTCTTTGTGAGGCTGCCATTTTATTCGATTGTTTACAATTCCAATCCGCTTCACACAGACTCAAAAAATCATCACCTTGCTGTCAGCGCTCAAGTAAGTCTCTCCACACAAAATCATTGTTTATTTCCCCCCCCCTGCCCCCTTCGTTACTCTTATGTGTCCATTTGCATAAGAGGCGTCCCTCTTTGGGCTCTTTTTTTCCCACTGGGGGATAGTTCGCTTTTAAAATGTTCCATTTATTTTGAATTCATGTTCATTGTCGGTCATTTCTCTGACCTTGCTCACAGTAAATGATATTCCGCTCGGTCTCCAGCGCTTGTCCAGGTCGAAACAGCTTGTGCCCGAAGGCCACACAACGGCAGGACCGTCAGGGTGGAGGGAAGCCTCAATTCTCTGGCATTTAGCCATTGAAGAGGCTGCCCCTCAAAAGCCCTATGGCCTGGAGCCTTTCGCAAAGGCTCCGTGTGAGTGCTACTTGAGGTAGCACCCTCCCATACCACTGGTGTGCGAGTCACTCCCCCGAGGTCCGAGGAGAGCAACCGCCATCACTGATCCACAAACCAGAAGCTCCCGCCACTTTTAATATATGTATCCCCTTCCTTCTCACAAATCCAGGTCTGAAAAGGCAATAGAAGTCCCACCATTTTGCCTGACATATGCTCTGATCTGGAATGCTGTATTATGAAGTTTATTTCATAACATTCATACCATTTTAAGTAAAGTAGGGAGGGATTGCCTTTTCTAGTTGTCAGGTCAAGAAATTGAGCTCAAAAGTTCTAATACTTTCAAGCCATTTGTGAAACTAATATTTGGCATATACATAGTCCAGAGCAAAGTATATACCTGGTTATCTTGTGAGATGGTTTGGAAGTGCTTTAACCATTTTGATGATATATTTCTTCTTTGCTTATCATATTGGGGGGGGGGGACCTTGGACTGTCTATATCATATATCAACTTCTTGGGTGGTCCAGCTGTACCTTTAAGAACATAAGAACATAAGAGAAGCCAATGTTGGATCAGACCAATGGCCCATCTAGTCCAACACTCTCACACAGTGGCCAAAAATACCAGGTGCCATCAGGAGGTCCAGCAGTGAGGCCAGGACACTAGAAGCCCTCCCACTGTCACCCCGCCCCCAAGCACTAAGAATGCAGTGCATCACTTGCCCCACCCTAAGAGTTCCTATTGCTATCTTGTGGCTAATAGCCTCTGATGGACCTCTGCTCCTTTACTATCTCACGTTTTGGGCTGCTGGTCTAATCCAGTAGTGTACCTCTTAAATTCTTTAAAAAATCAGGGCATCATACATCAAATTTCATTGCCCCATGTAACACGAGAGTACCAAGTATTTAATTCCCAGCTTGGCACCATATGTGGATAGTTAAATCTGTAGATTGCAGCTATGAACAGACAAGGCATTCTTTCTACAAACCTGAAAAAGCCCAAAGTTTGCAGAAAAATCTGAAATCTTAAAAATAAAATAAAATTGGGGGGTTAGCTCCCTTAAATAACAGAAGCAGCACTTGTAGCTTTAAGAAATGAATGACCTCACTGGCAATTGCTAGGCAACCACTACAGTATTGCCAGCCTTCAAGACTTGGTTTCTGTTAGAAAACAGCAGAGAAATCACTGGGGTTAAGCCCAGCAGCAATCACCAGGTGATTTGCTATCACATGAGTTGCATGACTCACCCAGGCCCAACTGTTTGCTGCTGCTCAACAGCAGCCAACCTTTGAAAGCCTGTGTAGAGTAGTGGTTAGGCCTTCAGACAAGGATCTAGCAGACGTTTTTGAATCCCCACTCTCCTATGGAAGTTCAGTGGGTGGCATCTGGCCATTTTCTCATTCTCAGCCTAACTTACCTCACACAGCTATTGTGAGGAGAAAATGGAGGAGAGAAAAATGTTGTAAGCTTCTTCACATTGTGGAGAACTGAAGTAAATAAATATTTTTTTTTTTTGCTGAAGATGGGGGGCAAGTAAACAGTAGGCTGGTGGGAGGAAAGGAGACAGGAAAGTAGGTGTGATGAGGCAAGAAGTCCTGCAGGATCCAGCCAGCAGCTCGAGTTTTCCAACAACCCAAGTGGAACCGGGAAAGGATGGGCTGAGGGAGAACAACTGCCTCCAGCAGAAGGATGGGGCCAAGATGGCCAACCAAGGAAAATAAAAGGTGGCCAGGCAGCCTACCTGGGGAGGATGCAGATGCAGAAGTGCAGGGCTGAGGAGGAAGCACCAGGTGGAGTGGGAAAGCAAGGACCAAGAGCAATATGCAGCACAGTGCCACTGGGGTAGGCTGAGCTCGCATCTGCAGGGGTCCACAAAGCAAGTGTGCAGCTACCAAGGAGTCTGCAGGTGGTCGGAAAGTCGGTTGTAGGTCTGGCATCATGGGCAACAGCAACAGGCTCCCCAGCAGGGGCAAGCCCTGGTGAGGATGCAACACACGTACCCCACATAGAGCATCACTGCCTGCCATCACAGGACCAGGAGTGAGCAGAAGCTGACATCAGAAGTGCAAACTTTCCTAAGGGTCCCACCTCCAACTGAGCTGGATTTTGAACTGGGATGGTCTGGCACTGGGCTGGCTATGGGACTGATGGGAACTTAAGGAACTATTTCATGGGACTGGTGCACTGAGAGGTGCATGGTCAAGGACTGGGGAGAAGGACAATAGGGCAGAGGCTGGGGGCTGAGTTTTGGGCACAGGGTCTCAACCTGTGAGGATCAAGGGAGGGAGCTCTAGACAAGTGGACTGGAAGCACCCTGGTCTGAGGCTCTTGAACTTGTGACAGCAGGAAAAGGGGAGAAGCTATGTGGGTTTTCAGGGAAAGGAAAGAGAAAATAGTGGTGGAATAGAAAATGAGATGCCCCAGAAGCTCCTGATGTGCCCCACTACTTGTCTTAACTAATTCTTATTTAAGAAGATTCAAAAAGAAAGTGCATGACACAAAATTCTATCCCACAACCTTCCTCTGTGCTGAAATGTCATTTTACATTATGTGATAAATTTCATGCCCCCAGTTTTGACTCTTAGATGTAAAAATATCCCATTCTCAAACATTTCTCAAAATATACATGCATTGGTGTTTATCTGTTTTCTGAAGATGTGGAAGTATTTCTGCTAGCTTATTACTGGCTGTGGTCACATGGAGCATTAGCCATGCTACAGAGACAGAAGATAGGCGGATTTTCCGGGCGTGATCACAGTGCCACATCAGGGAAGCGTAGAGCTCCCATGGCGAACCCGAGGCTTCCCGCCGAAGATGCGGGGTAAAAAACTATTACCTCCGAGGTCCTAGTTTCCGGAAACCGCGGGGCAAGGGCGGGCGTCAGATCGCGTTTCCGGTGGTAGGTTGTGGCATCTGGAGCCCACCCATATCCCGTCGCTAAAAGGTGTTTTTCCCTCCAAGTCTCCATGGGATGCGCACAAGCACCCAACGGCACATGCGCACACTTCGTTTAAAAACAAACAACACAGCCCCCTCTTCTTTTCCGTACCCCCCCCACTCCTGGCTCGGCCTGCTCTAGAGGAACTCTCTGCACCGGGCGGCAGAGGGGGAGGTGCAGGGGGGCGTGGCAGGAGGGTGGCCTGGCTGAAGCTCCTCCTGGAGGGGACTGGATGGAGGACACAGTTTCCATTCCTCTGCAGCCCTGGAAGGGGTTAAACCCACGGAGCCTTTTTCTAGGGAGGCCGCTTCTTTGCCGTGCCGCAGGATTGTCCTGTGATTGGCACCTCCCCCCTAACCACGGGACCTCGACGGGACCTCGACGGGACATCTGATCGCGCAGCCACATGTTATTTTGCTCCGGGGAAAACAGCCATGCTTCCCCCTCGCATTTTCCTGCCCGTGTGACCAGGGCCACTATTGAGTATTTGGATATAAGTACCCTCTTGACAACAGTGAAGAAGGAAGATGAGGTGAGTTTCCACCAAGGATCATGCCCTTTCTGTTGTGGCACCAGTGTGGTGTAGTGGTTAAGAGCAATGGACTCTAATCTGAAGAACCAAGTTTGATTCCCCACTACTTCACATGGAGCCTTCTGGGTGGCCATTGGGCCAGTCACAGTTCTCTCAGAATTTTCTCAGCCCCATCTACCTCTCAAGGTGATTGTTGTGGGGAGAGGAAGGGAAGATGACTGTAAGCAGCTTTGAGACTCCTTGAGGTAGAAAAAAAGTGGGGTATAAAAACCTGCTGTTCTTCTTCTCATTTGTGGAATGCACGCCTGTTCACTTGGACTTGCTAACTGTTTGAGGCCAAATATTTATCCTGGCCTTTTGCTAAGAGGCTCTTTTAAGCCCTCTATTAATAGCTTGCTCTTAGGTGTAGGCAGGCTTTTTGTGCTGTTTTATTCTGCTTTAATACTTGTACTGATAGTTTTAATCTTTACAATTCTGTTGAGTTTTTGGATTTCCATTTGTTTATTATTCCATTCCCCCCCACACACACACATATACACCCTTCTTCCTAAGAGCTCAGAGTGGCAAGAAAGGATCTCCATTTCCTTCATTTTATCATCACAACCACCCTTCAAAGCAAGTGAGACCCTGGGAGAGAAACTGACCCCAGCTCATCTTGTGAGTTTCATGGATGGATGATTTGAATTAGGGTCTCCTTAGTTCCAGTTCACTAGTATACTCATAAGGTGTCACCATATCATTATTAGGTTCTTATTGTACTTATGATATATATTTTTAAGTATTTCAGGTTGTCCGTTACTACGAAACTTTGCCAAAGTACAAACATTACTTGTACGAGCACTGCAAAATGTTGGAGAATTTTCATGGTCACATGTGGGTGTCAAGATGGGTTTGTATAAATTCACAGTGATGGTTTTCATTTCTTTCTTAAAGAGGTTACAAAGAATGGGAAGTAATAGCTTCTTCACATTTCTGCCTTTCTTTGAGCTGCCTAATGAAGGTTATTTAGAATGCCCTGGTCCTTCTTTCCACCAAGCTAATGCCTTTGACTTTAGATTAGTTTCAGGACATGAACTCTGGCATTACAAGCAGATATCACATTTTGTCTCTAGAACTCTCCCCAAATGATAACACCAGGCATCTTGGGTTTAACTAGTTTATATAAATAGCTAATTTACATTATACACTATCTGCCTAGTTGAATGATAGGGTGGGCTAGGTAGCTGATGGACATCATCACTTAGGGAAACTAACCTTGGCTCTGAATGTGGGTAGCAATTTATGTCCGGTTTTCTTTATCCTCACCTGTACACAGACTGTGCTGAGACATGCCAAGGTCCATCCTCCTCCACCATCAGGCCAGACAGATAGCTAAGGGGTTGGTTGGTGCTATTCAGCCCTGGGACCTTCCCTTACAACCCTTTCTGCCATAGACCAAATGATAGCCCAGTGCAGGGACAGTCCTTCATTGCACCTTAGGGTACTCATCAATGTTCCCTGTCTATCACGAACAACCCTTATTCCAGCCAGCAGCCCAGTTATGGCCCAAGAAATCCCAAAACCTGGCCTAATTTCTCATACCTCCTAAGGCGGTGGTAAGCAAACTGCGGCTCTAGAGCCACATGCGGCTCTTTGGTCCCTTGAGTGTGGCTCTTCCGCTGTAGGCGCTGATGGCCTATTCCCTCCATTGTTCTCTATGGTGGGAAAAAAGTAACCTTTTTCCCACCATAGAGAACAATGGAGGGGATGGGGCAACCTGTTTGGGGGCCTGTAGAATTGGACCCCCTGGTTCAATGTTCCTGAAACATGGTGGGTATCTTGGGGAGAGGCTCCAGCAGCTACCCTGCAATTCTGTAGCCTCTTGGCTCTCTTGACTAATGAGTTTGCCCACCACTGTCCTAAGGCAACAGTAAGCAGACAAAAAAGTTTCCCTAAAGGCCAATAACAAAATAATAGTTGTGTGCCATCAAGTCACTGGCAACCCCAGGAACATGGGGTTTTCAAGGTAAGAGATGAATGTAGGTGGTTTGCCATTGCCTGCCTCTGTATAGCACCTCTCCTTTCATCTTCCATGGTGTGGTATTCCATCTGAGTACTAACCATGACTAACCCCACTTAGCTTCCAAACTCTGATAAGATCGGGCTAATGTGGGCTAGTAGAACGTGAAGGCCAGTCATATGAGATTCCAGATATTCCTTCATTTAAGCAACTAGCTAATCCCATGTTGCCCTAGGGAGAGTTGCTGAGTCATCAGCAAGCAGCAAATGCCTGTGTGGAGGAGGAGGTGGAGAGCCATTGCTGTTCTGCTGACCAACACTCGTAGGGTGGCCAATCAACCACCCTAGCCAATCACTGCCTTGTGCCTCATTTGATTTAGTAGGGACTGAGACAATTGCATCCCTGTCTCCAACAATTATGAAACAAATTATCCTGACAACCACACATACACACACACCCTAAAACGTGGTACCAAGATGGGCTAAGAAAACCCGGTATCTGAAAATTATTTAGTTTAACTATGAGGCCTGATGTACTTCTAAAATATTAACATCTTTTACTGTGTGAAGTGTATTTGTTGTGTATCTGATTCATCCTCACAAGAACTCTTCATGTCTGGGAACTTTATTCTTAGAGATCTGCAAAGATTACATGCAGAAATGTCATCTGTCTTCTTAATAACACTTTTTTGATATCCCTCAGAATCCTTCAGTTGTTTATCCTGAGGAGGAATACACAGATTCATTTCCCATTTTTCTTTCAGTAGAAGTAGTGACATCCCCCCCCCCCATGTATATAGGCATTCTAGAAACATGTAATACCAGGATGGGCTAAGAAATCCTGGTATCTGAAAAGGATTTCCTAGCTTAACTATGAGGCCTCATGTACTTCTAAAATATTAGCATTTTTCACTTTGCAAAGTGTATTTGTTGTGTATCTGGTTCATCCTCACAAGAGCTCTACATGTCTGGGAACTTTATTCCTAGGGATTTGCAAAGATTACATGTAGAAATGTCATCTGTCTTAATAACACTCTTTGGGTTCCCCTCAGAATTCTTTAGTTGTTTATCCAGAGGAGGAATACACGGATTCAATTCCCATTTTTCTTTCTGTAGAAGTAGTGACGTCCCTCCTCCCCCCCTCTCCCTCTCTCTCTCACACACACACACAGAGAGAGAGAGAGAGAGAGAGAGGTGCACCTCTGTAGAAAAATGTTGCCTGAGGAAGAATACCCAAATTTGCTTTGAATTTAGGAGATATTTCAGGGCCATGGCTATTCTAGATAAAGTGTGGTGCTGTTTGTTGATGTGAATGCCCTTTTATATTATATACACATGCACAAATGTAATCTTATTCCGTGTGTGTCTCCAATTCCAGTTCTCCAATTCTCGATCCTTGAGTGTGGAAGTAGCCTTGCATGAAGGCTGAAGTCATTCGTGCCCACAGTCCACATGCACGCAGATCTCAGCATCAAGCAAACATCACTTGTCACTTGTTGGGATCATTAACTAGCCCAGTCCAAAATAAAACACACAGTAGAAAGGACGCATCATGCATTCTATAAATTGTGTGGCTGGAGAACCTATTAAAGCTGACAGGGAAGGGGAGCTCTGAATTGGTGAGGAGTCTGATTACTCCTCATTCTTTATTCCCTATTGACTTTGGATATGCCATACCTTTCCATTTCCTGGAGAAATAAATTAAAAGTCAGAAGTAATTTGCCTGATGGAGGGTGCAGGTGGGATTTTTTTTTCCACCGAAGAGAATTTGCACACTGAGAAATCCAATTTAACCCCTAGATGTAGGAGAGCTTATTTTCTTTTGTTGACAGTTTTGTGGCAGCTAAAATAGGAACCTGATTAAAGAGAGACAGTGAGAGATTGAGGTCTTGTTCTAACCGAGGAGGATGAAGGCCTCTAATCTTATCTCCCACGACACCAAGAGGAACTGTTGGATCTTGGCAGCAAGATCAGTGCAGCCTCTTCAGAACGATCAAAAGACCACTCAACAGATGCCCGCAACATGAGAAGCTTTGATTGGAGGGAGAACTTTTGGGCACAGAACATTGGATGTTTTATTAATGGCTCTCCAAGCATGAAAACCAACATGGCAAGTTTGATAGACAGTACAGCTTGGGCCTGGGTCCAAGATCTTGTGCAGCTTACTGGCAAGTTACCATCACAGCAATCCTAAGTGGAATCAAGAGTCTGAGTCAAGAGTTCAGTGGACATAGAAGGCTGTAACTCTGTTGAGGATGGAAATGTAATATTTCAGACTTATTTACCTCACTGTCTGGAGAAGAGGTGGTGATGCACATGTATCCCTGAGTTTACTGGGGGGAGGGGTGCTAAAGAGTTGTGCTACTCTGTGTGAAGAAAAAAAGGCAGAATCTTCTAAGGTTAATTGGCGGGCCTGAGGCAGCAGATAGCTTACCTCAGAAGTACTCCATCTTTTCTATACAACTACACATTAATATTCTGGGTATGAGAATTTCTTCTACTGATTACGGGAAGGGGGGTTGTGTTTTTATTAATTGGCAATTATTCTGTATTTTTATTGTGGATGGTTGTAATGGATGTTATATGGATCTTCTCAGAATGACTGGAGGGCCTGAAGCAGCAGGTAGCTTGCCTCAGAAGGACTCATGGTGCGATTTCGCACTAGAGCTGCCTCGCGGCGCAGCCCCGTTTCCCCCAACACAAACATGTTAATTTCACACCCGAGGCTGCGGGGCTGCATTCGACCCACGGCTTTGCCCGATTTCCTCCGCAGTTTTGTGATCCTTAAAAACCAGGATCACGAAACTGCGGAGGAAATCGGGCGAAGCTGTGAGTCAAAATGCAGCCCCGCAGCCTCGGGTGTGAAATTAACATGTT
Source organism: Gekko japonicus (assembly GCF_001447785.1). Taxonomy (NCBI): domain Eukaryota; kingdom Metazoa; phylum Chordata; class Lepidosauria; order Squamata; family Gekkonidae; genus Gekko; species Gekko japonicus. The sequence goes on along the minus strand of NW_015169839.1, from coordinate 78,247 downwards.
TGTGTCGGGGCAAATGGGGCTGCGCCGTGAGGCAGCTCTAGTGTGAAATCGCCCCAAGTTTTCTACAGAACTCAGGTCCATAGGCAGAATTTTTGGGTTTCTGGGGCATTTTTTTTTCTTATGGGGCAAAGTTTTAGCTTTTTACACTTATTTTTTTTAAGATCTGCCCCCCTTTTTCACCCATCTTCAAAAGAGCACTGAACTTTTTGTTTGCTTAAAAAAAAACCCCATGTATTATTTGCAGCAGATCTTCAAACAGTAATTACATCAGGTAAACTTTTATGTTTTAAATTAAGATGGAATTTAACAGCTGAAAACACTTAGGCTGTTGATGCCGAAAGTGGCCTTGAGTTGATAAGTCACTAAGCTCAGATGGGGGGGGGGACCAGAGCAGCAAACACATTACACCAAGCAAAGTTTTAACTTTTTACATTAAACATTTAAAGAGCTCCCCCCCCCCCATTTCCACCCAACTTCAAAAGTGCACTGAACTTTTTGTTTGCTTAAAAAAATGCATTACTTGCAGCAGATGGAATTTAACAGCTGAAAAAAACCACCTGGCTGTTGATGATTCAAAAAAGCACTGAACTTATCCCTTGCTTTTAAAAAGCCATGCATTATTTCCAGCAGATCTTCAAACAGTAATTTTGACTAATGATCCCCAACTCACACTCCCCTGCATCCTAACACTGTTTTTGTACAAATTGGGCAGGGTCAGCTGAGCGAACAGTTTAGTCAAATGAACTGCTGGACACCTGCATGTAGGGAAGGTGGAGCAGGCGAGGCGAGTCATGTGGTTCAACTAAGAAAGTAAGGAGAAGACAGGCCCTGACTGGCAGACTACTAGGAGGGCAATTCAGGAAGAGGGCTCAGGGAATCTGTTGGATGGAGGGGAAGGCAGGGATGGGCACACTGTCCAGCCAGGGAAGGCATGTGCATGGCTGGAGAATGTGGTGGAGAGGTCGGCTGGAGCCAGGAGAAGGCACACTGGGTGCATGCATGCAAGCCCGGGCATGGTGACACAGCTCAAATGAAACTTTTTAAAATTTCTAAAACATTTTTATGGGTTCAAAGAAAGAGTTTTGTGTGGCATGGTGTATAATTAAGGGGGCATGGCCCTGAGTTGCCCCACCATAGCTACGGGCTAGGTAGAACTACACACTAATATTCTAGGGATACAAGAAACTCCTGAAAAGAAAGAACAGACAACCCACAAACGACAGGTGTGCACTGAAACTGGGTTTACAGTTGCTTTGAATAACCACAGTAATACTCTTTTTGTTCAAGGGGGGGGAGATAATTTCCTCCCTCAAATGAAGGCAAGGGACAGCCAATTATGAGTTTAACTGGTTTACTTCAAATGCTTGATCTATATAATCCTTGCTAAAATGTTCTAAATATTTTTAAGGGCAAGTGGCATTGTGTAGCCTTATGGTGGCTGCCATTATTTGGGCAACTCCCCTCTGTCTCTGACCTTCGCCTTGCCAGGGCGTGAATGTGTCAAGAGGTGCCAGGGTTCATCCTCCTCCCACAAGTGTGGTACAGAAACTAGGGTTCTCTCAGTGCTGCTTGGCACCAAAGGCATCTGCCCCAACCAAATGCACCATAGGAATGACGAGCTGTTACAGGAACAGTCCTCCACTATCCCTGATGCCTCATGGTGCTTAGCAATGATTCTCGCATATCCTGAGCAACTCACCCTGTTTCTGCCAAACTAGTTATATAGCTTACCCAGTCACATATTTGCCCCTATTTATTCTCCCTCCAGGACATGAAGCAGGTGAAAGAAGGTCATTATTGGCCAATTATATGGAAACCCTAAACTTTCTGCTTAGCACCAAAGCAACCAGCTAGATTCCTTATGGAAGGGTTGGAAAGATTAGATGGAGAGGAAGGCAGGGATGGGCAACAAATGCTCACATGGGAAAGGTGGACCTTGCTTTTAAAGGCCCTTCTTACCATCCCCTGCCCTGCCCTGGATGGCCCAGGCTAGCCCAATCTTGTCAGATTTCAGAAACTGATCAGGTGACCTGGTGAGTACTTGCATGGGAGGCCACCAGGGAAGTCCAGGGTTGTTTCACAGAGTCAGGCAATGGCAAGCCACCATTGTTTGTCTCTTGCCTCGGAAACCCTGCAGGGTTGCTGTGAGTGGGCTGTGACGTGACAGCACTTTCCACCACCATCAACCATCACCCATTGGCTGAGTAACTGTGAGCCCAGCCAATAACATCCTGTACCTTATTTCAAGTTCAAGTTCACATTAGCCTTTATTGGCATAAATTGTCAATACAGATTATATGATTTAAGAGCAGATTGAAAACACACCTATTAAATCTCTAGATTTAATCTCTAGATTGTACAATTTAAGAGCAGGTTAAAACACACCTATGAAAATATTATGTCTCTGGGGTCCTTTGGTGCAGCTTTAAAGCAGAGTGGAGAAACTTGGCCACCTTCTCAGTGTTGTCAGAACAGAGATCATTTAGACATCTGTGTACCTTAAGTGCATCAGGGCAATCCACCATGCTGCTTAAAGTAGAATGCAAATATATATGCCTTAGATTCACATACAGGTGACAATGCAGAAGGACATGAGTAATTGACTCAACACAATTTTGTTTGCAGGAACAGCATCTGGCTGAGTGAGATATCTTGTTAAATCTACCATATAGAATGGCAGAAGGCATAGCATTGTATCTAGCCAGAGTAAATGCTCTGCGGTGTTGTGGGACTTGCAGGGAAGATAAATATGAGGCCATCTTCCCTGTAGTAAGAGGGATCTCGAAACTCAAAGGGGAGCAGGTTTTATTGGCTAAACTGTATAATTTCTGGCGCTCAATATCTAACATCCTGTTTTTAATCTGCTGAAATGCAGCAACAGAGGGCAGCATAGACAGTGATTCTATAGATAGACCCAATACTTTGATTTTTTCCTTGATGTGTGCTGACCAATTTGACACATTGAGCTCAGAGAGCATGTGCTATATGAGGCTCCCAGATTCAAAGTTGTAGTGTAGGCGTAGCCAGTATTTGAATGTCATAAGCCATGCAAAGGTTTCCATTAAAGACGAGCCAGTTTCTAGATTTATAACTGCATTTGAGACACATTTTGGCAAGCCCAGAATTTTCTGCAGGAATTTGGATTGGACACGCTCAATAGCACAGTCGAAGGACCTAATCCAAATTGGGATACCATATAGTAGTTGTGAAATCACTTTGGCCTTGAAGATTTTTATTGCAGCTGGCACAAATTGGTTGCCCCTGCAGCAAAAGAACTGTGCTATAGTTGATGCACTAATGCTAGCTGCCTTCGCAGCATGTTTGCAGTGGATAGACCAGGTTACATTGTACTGAAAGTGAATACCTAGATATTTGTAATGTTTAACTTGTTCTATCACTTTGTCATCAATGACCCACTTGTATGATCACCACTTTTTGGAAAACACTAGGATTTTAGACATGTAATAGTTCAACTGGAGCTTGTTGATGGTAAAGAAGGCAATACAGCGAGACAGAAGTCTTAAACCAACTCTGGTACAGCATTGTGTAATCAGCATAAAGTAGTAGAGGTACATATGTTGCACCAAGTTTGGGACTATGACACTCAGCAGCTGACAGCTGGGCAGCAAGGTCACTGAGGAAGATGTTAAATAAAAAGGGGGCTAGAATGCAACCCTGTTTAACTCCCTTATTTGCAGCAATCTTTGGTGTCTGGTTGCCTGCTCTAGTGAGCATTTGATCTGGCAAGTATAAAGAGTGTAAAGTTTCTTAATGAGTAAAAGTCTCTTGTCCATATTCAGCCAATCTAATTTAATCTAAAGAAGGTCCCTGTCAACTGAATTGAATGGACCTTTCAAATACAGAAAAGCTACAAATAATTTCTGATTGTTCCACACAGTGTGCTTGTCAACTAAGTGGGATAAGGTAATGCATAGAGTGGTCTTTCCTTTACAGAAACCCAGCTGTTCAGGGCCGAGAATTTTTTCCTGTGTCATCCAAAGGTTAAGCTTGACCAATAGATATTAAGTATATAATTTGCCTATAATAGATAGTAGGCTGATTGGCCTATAATTAGCAGGATTAGTGTGATCACCTTTTTTATATAATGGATCCACTATTGTATTCAACCATGCCGAAGGGATTATACCAGTTCTATCTACTATTGTAAATAAAGATGCGAGAAGAGAGGCCTACCAGTCCCGGTCTAATTTGAGTGTACCTTATTTGAGCTAATGAAACAAAGAGACAACAGGATTCCTGGTCTTAATGGCCTTGAATGCACATCTCTGCAAAGTTTTGAATTTGCCCTCAGACTGTGACAGATGGTGCTATCTCTTAGATTTGGTTGTCTCTTAGTCTTGTGGGTCAAGCTTACTGATTGTACCTTACCAAACAAAGTAGTATTTTGCTCCCTGGAGTTTTAAGGTTTAGATAGAGGAAATCTATGACTGGATTCAGAATACAAAACAGAGAAGAGATTATTTGTTTAATTCCTGGCTATTTTGATGATACTTCCCCGTATAATGATATTTTGGGAATAACTACTCCTAAACTTTTAACAAAAAAAATCATAAAATTATATATCCCAGTTTTTAGATGATAGAAAAAAATATCTCGGTTGCTGTTTTCCTCTGCCGTCAAATAGAGATACAGCAAGAAAGTATCATTTCAGTAGAATTTCTCCTGAATCTCATGACTTTTCTGTAGAACCAGTATAGTTAAAAGTGATGGACTTTAATCTGGAGATCTGGGTTTGATTCCCCACTCCTTCACTTGAAGACTGCTGGGTGACCTTGGACCAGTCATAGTTGTCTCAGAACTGTCAGCCCCACATACCTCACAAGGTGCCTGTTGAGGGGAGAGGAAGGGAAAGGTGATTGTAATCCACTTTGAGACTCCTTAAGGTAGTGCAAAGTGGGGTATTAAAACTTACTGTTCTTTTTCTTCTACTCTGGTTCAGTTCAGAAGCTGGAATTTCTTTGGCATGTTATCAGGGTGGCATTATGGTCATGACCAAAACAACAGCAGTTGACTGTAGAAATGATGCTGAAATAGTCGTATGGTCTTGTGTGAATAGTGGAGCTACGGTGGCTCAAGTGGTTAAGACGCTGAACTGCAGGCTGTGGAAGGTCAGTAGTTCAGCAGTTCAAGACCCGAGTGTGCCGCATGATGGAGTGAGCTCCCATCTCTAGTTCCAGCTCCTGCCAACCTAGCAGTTCGAAAGCAAGAAATTGCAAGGCTGCGGTCACACGCAACATTAGCCACGCAAGAGATACGGAAGACAAGCGGAGTTTCCGGTCGCGATCTCACCAGCACATCTGGGAAGCGTAGTGCTTCCGTGGCACAACTGAGGCTTCCTGCCGAAAAAGCGCAGCAAAAAACTAGTACCTTGGAGGTACTAGTTTCCAGAAACTGCGGGGCAAGGGCGGGCGTCTGATCGCGTTTCCGGTGGTATCCGGCGCCCGCCCATGTCCCCTTGTGGAAAAGGGTTTTTTTCCCCCCACGTCTCCGTGGATGCGCACACGCACCCAACGGAGCATGCGCATTCGTAGTGTACACAAAAAAAGAAAACCAGTTCGCCGCGCCGCGCGCTTCTTCATTGCGCGCAGGCGTGTGTTGTGATCGGCACCTCTCCCTTGCCATGGAACCTCCACAGTACCTCCACAGAACCTCCACAGTAGGTCTGATCGCTTTACTGCATGTTAGTTTGCCCCGGGGCAAACAGCCACACTTCTCCTCTGCAGTTTCCTGCCCATGTGGCAGGGGCCCAAGTAGATAAATAGGTACCACTTCGGTGGGAAGGTAACAGTGTTCCGTGCGCCTTGGTGTTTAGTCATGCCGGCCACATGACCACGGAAACATCTTCGGACAGCGCTGGCTCTTCGGCTTTGAAACGGAGATGAGCACCGCAACCCTAGAGTCGGATTCAACTGGCTTTCAAGCAAGGGAACCTTTACCTTTACCTTTACTTGTGTGAATAGCATATACTGTTGGAATGCTGTAGATGTAAAACATCTAGCAGAATGGCATGTGGTAACACCAAAAAAAAAAAAAAAAGGCATAAATGCTGTGAAATAAATGAACACAATAAGAAAAAAATGACAAAGAATGTAGACAGTTGAAAATACTGGGAAGAAAGCTGTGTGAAAATGAAAAGAAACAAATAAAAAGGGAATACATTTATGTGTCAGTTCAAACCTATGATGTCCAAAAATGACCTGCTTGAAAAGAAAATTTAGGCAAAAGATGAGCAGGTCTGAAGAATCTGCAGCTCTCAGTTCCTTCAGGTCACCCCCCTCCCTACACACACATTGCTGATCCACCCATAGATATGAATAAGCACAATAAAAAAGCTCATCAAAGTCATCAAATTTCTTTTGTATGGAGTTTCACAGATGTGCACTTGCATCAGTAAAGCCATTGGGAAAAGCAGGATATATATTTATTTGAATATCTGGTGTTTTGTAATATTAAGAACATTTGTAGCATTTTCTAAATCTGTTGCCACAGATATTTGTCTGGAGAGGAAGAAAACTAGACAAACAAATATGTTACTTTGAAGAGTTTCTGTCCCAGAGGAAAAGTGAAAGTTGGATTCTGGATCCAGATGTGTTGGTTAAAAACAGATTGCTTTGGTTCACTTGCATTCAAGAATTTCCTTTTGTAACAGCCTCTGAAATAATTTGTTCACTCAGTAACCATAAAACAAATTAATTTTAGCAGCATGTTAGACATGATGGCTAACAGCTTATACTTCTTCTCTTTTTCCCTAATGAGTTGAAGACATTGATTTAAGTGCCCAGAAGAAGAATCAGGGTTGCCAGCTACTGGGCTTGCTGCTGAAAGTCAACAGTGCCAGGACAGTATTTGCTTATTTCATGGCATTGAAATTAATATCCATCCATTTATTAACAAGGAGCCACCACCTGGGTGCTGGTAGGCTGCCCCTCCCCAGAAAAATATGTGGCCCAAGCTAGGTTTCAACATTCTTAGAACGTATCATGTAAACCGCCCAGAGACCCCTCGGGGTTAGGGTGGTATAATAAGTCTAAAGTATAAATATATAAATAAATATAAATAAAATAATTAGCCATCTTTCTTTCTTAAGGAGCTCAAGGTGGCTTATAGCAGCTCTCTATAATATTATATGTTCAGAGGAAGTATGGATCAGGGACAGGCTTGGTAGAACATCTGCTCTGCATAAAAAAGTCCTGTGTTCAATCCCCAACATCTCCAGTTAAATGGATTAGGTAGCAGGTTGTGTGAAAGATCTCTAGCGAAAATCCTAGAGAGATTCTGCCAGTCAGAGTAGAAAAATATTGACCTTGATAGACCAATGGCCTGACTCAGTGCAAGGTAACTTTACATGCACTCACACATACAAAGCTGGGTAGTGACGTCTTTTGGCCAACCTAGAATCCAGGAATTGGGTCCTAAATAGAAATCCATAAGAAAAAGTGGAGACATAGAGATGATGCCAGTAGAAACTATTGACTGAAGCGTGAGAGGAAAGTGACTAAGGAAGCCCATAAATGACTGAACTGCTAAAAAATAAAAATAAAAAAAGGTTGGAACAACTATTTTGAGACAAGGGAGAACCTTCAAAACACAGGAACATTTCCAAACACTTCTCTTTCCATGTCTGGTGCAGGAAACTATCATTTCCAGGTAGCAGTGGGCATCTGTGCATATGTGGTAGCATTGAGACCTGAAAAAGAACCTCAGGTGGTAGAAAGTGCTGTCAAGTCACAGCTGACTTATGGTGACCCCAAAGGGGTTTCAAGGCAAGAGACTAACAGAGGTGGTTTCTCATTGCTTGACTCTAAGTAGCTAGGAATCCTGGACTTTTTTGTACTAACCAGGCCTGGCTTTGCTTAGCTTTTGAGACATGATGAGATTGGGCTAGCCTGAACCATCCAGGTCAGGGCTAGAATTTGCTTGTCACTAATAGCAGCTCCCATGCTTCTGGGATCATTGACTACATGAACACACCAAGCTACCTTACAGTAAATCATACTGTTGCCCTATCAAGGCCACAACTGTCTACTCTCACAGGCAACAGCTCTCCAGGTTCTGGATAGCAATCTTTTGTATCACCTAACCTTTTTAACTGTATCACCTAACATTTTAGCTCAGGGATTGAACATCTGACAAATTCCCCACTGGCCAAAATTCAAAGAACTGTGCAACTAATTATGCCTGCTCAAGGGGGCAATGGCTTCCATTTCCCAAATAATCAGCCCCTACATCCCATAGCATGATGCTTTTCATACTGAAATACTTTCAAAACCACCATTCTGTATGGCTAGAGAGCCAGCTGATCTAAGCTGTGGGTGCATCTAAAGTAAGACTTTGGATCTTTGTTGGTGGGGAAGGCTTTTTAGGCCTGAAAAGCCATAACTTCTAGTCAGTTTAGAGCTGCAGCAAATTTCATTTTAGAAATTAATTACCAGCATTGTAGCAATGTTTATCCAGACTGTACATTTGTACTACAAAATCAAGTCTCTAAGAGTATTTACAAATCATTTTTCTTGTGTACATTATTTGCTCTGATAGATGTTGAGGGGTTCTATTAAAGCCTGCAGGCTAGAAGTGTATATTAAGGATGGTTATCCTATCAGGGAACAAACACATTGTTACATTTAATGCAGATGTTCTAATACCTAATTACCTGCTTTATGAAAACAAAGGACAGTTCAAAAACATGTTCCTCATAAGTTCTAGTTTAAAATGTGAAAGGCACAGCTGGCATACACCTCAGCCAATTTGCATAAGTTAACAAATGCTGGTCAATATGTCAAGGTGCAACATATTCTTCTGAGGATTCAGGTAAACTCTTTTGGTTTAGGCCAGTAGTAGGCAGAAGAAGGTGTGCTCCCCCATTCCTTCAGGAGACTATTTCATGTTTGCTGGTTGGTTAGATCCAATCTCAAAACAATCCTGACAACTTGGCCTCAGCTCATGTATGTCAGTGTTATGGAAGTCTCATGTGTCAGTGTTATGGAAGAATGAGGAAAGCTATTTTTACCCAGTTTTACCATATCAGACTAGGAGTACTCAAACATCCATTGATTTGGCTCCTGTTTGTCAGTTGTGTACAAGGAATCAGTTTTTCAATGCACTGTTTCCTTGACCCATTTGGAGCTTTTCACCCTTTTCTTTGCTCACAGTGTGGTGAAGCCCAGTCAATTTTCCACCTACGTGCATTTGCACACTGCCTAACAGAGTTGTACTCCCCTCCTTGCTGCACTATCACTCTGTGCACCATGCAATTGTTTAAATAGTTCACTCGGTCACAAACCATACATGAGTCAAGGGTCTACACAGGAGAGCCAATTTGGTGTAGTGGTTAAGTGTGTGGACTCTAATCTGGGAGAACCGGGTTTGATTTCCCACTCCTCCACTTGCACCTGCTGATGTGACCTTGGGTCAGTCACAAGCTCTGGCACAGCTGTCCTTGAAAAAGAGCAGTTTCTGTCA